>NW_022988043.1:12447801-12720301 GCF_902827165.1 Trematomus bernacchii
TATTTAACTATATACTAAATTCCCTCAAGTTTATACTTTCATATCAAGGTTTGGTTTGTGTTAGTTTTCTGATTAATATAAGAGGACGGCCATAGCTCCTGCATATCAGCGTAAGCATTAAAGAATGGGAGGAGAGAAAAAGCACGTGTACTGGGCGTATCTCAAAGGAATCCGCAGTCCAATCACAGAGCGGGACTTTTGAATAAATCTGCATGTTTGAAAGAAAGGCGGAATACCTGATTTCCGATTGGTTCAGAGGAATAAATGCGACCAATAGCTTAAATGACAGGCGCTCAGCTGGCCATGAAGCCCCGCCTCCTATATATCAACTAGCAAACCCCGGAAACACTGTCGCTTAAAGGGACAGAGGAGGAATTTCTTGCAAAGGTTGTAACAACGAAAACAGCTGCGAGCACAAAAAAGCCAGGCACAGAGAGGAAGAGACGTAGTCAGCCAACAAGCGAGCTATGTGGCAAGACAGAGTGGGAGGACGAGACTGAATCTGTCCGATTATTATACCCTTCAGACATCCAGCTAAGGTTGCTAACGGCTTTTATCCTCGAATCTCGTTCTGTAACGTTAGCTACCTGATATGCGACAACGCAGCAGTGAGACAGAGAGATAACAAAAAGGCCAAACTCCCATGCGACAGCGACGCGTCAGTTAAAGCTGCCAGGCTGTTTTCCTTCTGAGTCCACCTTTGTTTTTGTTAGGTGAGTATTCTTCAAAATCTTGAAATGTTGCTATCTAGCTATGTCTTATTGTTCTACATGGTAGGCTTGTGGTTATTTGGTAATCCCTGGATGCTTTATGCAAATGTTGGCACTCTTTACCATTCAGGCCCTCGTAGTCATCATTTGTATTTTTAATTAATCTGGGTAAACAATGATTGGAATCCAGCCTAAACCAGCTGATGACCTGACAGTAGCTTGCAGGGTGTAGGGGGCGTTCCCCTGCTTTGTCTGCCTCTCTCACTCTTTCTTTATGTGTGCAGTGGTTAAAGACAAAGTGATCATAGAAATCGTGTGTGTGTGTGTGTGTGTGTGTGTGTGTGTGTGTGTGTGTGTGTGTGTGTGTGTGTGTGTGTGTGTGTGTGTGTGTGTGTGTGTGTGTGTGTGTGTGTGTGTGTGTGTGTGTGTGTGTGTGTGTGTGTGTGTGTGTGTGTGTGTGTGTGTGTGTGTGTGTGTGTGTGTGTGTGTGTGTGTGTGTGTGTGTGTGTGTGTGTGTGTGTGTGTGTGTGTGTGTGTGTGTGTGTGTGTGTGTGTGTGTGTGTGTGTGTGTGACTTTACTCAGTGGGTGGAGTGATGATCACTGAGGTTGCAGTGGGCGTTTTGTTCCCTTGCATTTGATCATGCAGTGAAGGGAGCATTGAGGTTGTCACCAAAGCCTTGTTACAGTAAATGTAAAGTCTTAGAGTCAGTTATTGCAGTGTTATTATGCTAAGCTGCAATGCACTGCCACCTTTTGTCCTGACAAGGATGGAGTGGCATTGACATACACATTAGCAGTCACACTCACTCTAGATCACCCATGCAGCACACGTGCATATAGGGAACCATAAGCTATCTCACATGTAAGTAAAAAAAATATTTCTGCACTAACACACACACATTTCTGCAACAAATCCACCTGCAATAAGTCAACCTTTCTCTCTCTCTGCTGCTTGTCCTTGCGTTGCTCTGACAGCCCCCCCCCCCCCCACCTCTCTGTCTGGGAGAAACCAGTGGGCTTTGTCCTCAGCTGAGTGTGACGTCACGCAGATCTTTGCTGTAACCAACCCTGAAGGCGAGGTGCATGTTGTGCAGCGTGCCTGGTCATGGGTCTGGGCTTGTCTTGCAGGATTTGACTTAGATTTCAATCCTGGGTTATTGAGATTTCTATTTTAGTAAAAACAATATCATTCTTTTTAGAGTTTATCAGTGTGGAGTCTTTTAGATTCTTCTGTTTCAAGTTTTCAAAATTGTGTGCATGGTTACATTTGTGTGTTAGTACAATGAAAAACAAAAAAAAACTCACCACATGCACATATGTGCCCACTTCTAACACATGACATACATTTATTTAAATTACATTTTAAAGATTACCACTTCAAGTTCCCAAATCTGGAGGAAAAAAAAGTTGAGCTATTCAGGCAGAAGAAAGAAACCACTCATACCAAAAGAAAAGAAGAGAGCGATCCAAAGGCAAGGATGAGGGTGGGACATTTCTAGCAAGAAAGGAAAAACAAAGCTTGAAATCCCCTAGCGATGACTCGTCTGTTAACTTACTTCAAAAATATATTAGTGCTTCTATGCTGACGGCCCAGGCAAGAACATTAAGTGAGTAACTGTTTGTTTCTCATGGTAATATCTAAAGCCATCTGTGCCTAGTTGAGTACATTATAGATAACATGACGTTAACTTGAGTTAGATTAGGCCCAGACTAAACATTTTTCAGCTACACTACCGTTTAATTGAGTTAATCTGATAATGTGAGACATTAAGGATTCCAAGTTAAAGGAGACTATTCATCCTGTGTTTCTCTCTGCACCCAACCATGAACACATGTAATAAATCCTTCATACCTCTTATGGCTATCTGACTGAGTGGTTATGGTCCACAGTTGCAATTCTTCTTTTTAGTGCCTGTACCTGGCAGTGCTTTGTATGTGTGTTGAAAGTGGGGGTGGCTATTAAACGCTTGGAGCTGATGAAGGCTTGTTGTCAGCCCTCCAATGTGTCTCTGCAGGATTTGATGTCAGAGATTACAGATGATTATGTGGGTTAGATCCAGTACTCAACACTGCTCTGGGCTATATTGATCCCCAGTGAGTGTGAATGTGAGTGCATGCACGTGCTGTACTTGCATCCTTATGAGAGCCAAATGACCTCTCGTAAATAGAGAGCTATTTGGCTATTAAAGGTTTTTAAGGATAAAATAACTAATAGCAAATGTAGTTGTACAATCATGCATGCCACTGGGAATATATGTTATTTTCCAGTGATGGGTATGTAGTGACACAATCAAACTATCGGAGTGATTCTTTTTGTTATAAGACAACTCGTTAAGGGACAAACCAGACACGGGTTGAGATGAAAGATACATTTGGTGTACAGGTCAGAGGTCAACTGTGTGTGTGAATATGTTTATTGTCTTTATGTTCACCTTTATGATAGTGAAATGTCCTTACACCAAAACTGAAAAGGGGCAGCCTCCAGAGTGAATAGGTTTTGTTCTGGATGTCACTTTTGAAAAGGCTGTTGAATGAGATGAAGCTATTAAAGGATTCACACTTTTTAAAGTGTAAGTGCCGGTTTAAATATTTTTCTTTCCTTCTTTATGAAGACTTATTCCTGAAATAGCACCTGTGCGGCTTTGACTGGTACCACTCATTTAAACCCTCACCCCTGGTCTTTACACCTTGTACACTAACTACATCTAGTGTCAAGCTTACCATTAAAGGTCACTTAGTCCACTTCAAGGTTCAAGGCTTTTATTAGTCATACATACATAGCTACAGTGTATTTATGACGATGAAAATCTTAGGTCTTAACTGTCTGTCAACAAGTTAGTTAGTCTTCTTTCAAACCTGCATATATCATGTGTTTAATAACTGTTCTAGTAGAGTTCACTGACTGTGGTTAACATGTTATTCTAGAGTTTAAGTATATGGATAGTTGACCAGACACCGCAATGCAAGAATGCAATGAGAATTCAAAATAATAAGGTAGTCACCTAAGCAATATTTGATAGGATCTGAGGAATGCTACTTCTAAATCCTATCTAAGTGCTTTGGGTGTTTTGGGACTCCATGTAAAGTAGCAGCCTACTCGATGTACTCAAACACAACCTTAGTGCAGAGATAGGAGGATGGCAAGGCGATGGGACCACCTGCTGAATAAATCAACGTGGTTTGACATTACACCCTGAGAGATAAAGCACTGCGATATCCTGTTCTGTACAGTGTGGTATGAAAGAGTTTTATCTCTGTCATAAACCTTTGCTGAATACTTATCTTTGTGCATTTATCAAGCATGCCAAACATTATTGATTATTCAAACATTATTGATTATTCAATCAATAAAAAAGGATTCATTTGCTGTTTCTCTTTGTCTTTTTTTTATGACGGAAAATGTACGTTTGTAAATTGTATACGTTGTTAGGTGTTGAAAGTAGATTCAACAAGCAATTTCATCAATTAAAGCCTTTTAAAATTATGACAGGATGCAATTAAGCGATTATGTAAGAAAGTGATTGCCAGATTAACCCATTAATTGTTAGTTCAAGCCCTAATTTACTGGTTCAAGTTTTTCATAAGAGAGAATAAACATTTCTTAACACTTTGATATCATCTTAAAATGTTTGTGTTAAGGATTGTTTGTTTGGCAAACACACCTCTTTCAAGTGTTACCAGGGCCTCAGGGGATTTTTGATTGTTGGAAAATAATTGACAGATAAATCAATAATTTATTTGACTACAATATATAGGACGGTTATAGTGATTAGATTGCACCATTTACTTTGAGTTAGTCATGCACGTTTGTCTGCCTCTGCAGTTCTGGATAAATAGTAAGTGTGTAATGTATGAGTTGTTTAAAGTGTGCAATGTCCTTTGTGTGAAGGATGTTGCAACAAACATGAAAGATGGCTTCCATTTAGTCTTAGTAAGTAAGTGATACTTGATTCTAATAAATGACATTACATGCACATACACAGGCTAAATGTAAATGTTTGTCGCTTGTGAGCCATTGTTGATATGCCTTCCATACATGCCCCAGAATCAATGAGTAGATGTTGAAAGGCAGATGCATCTCTGTGCATTATATAGGTCAACACAGAGCTTATCAAGCTAAGACCTGTTCACTCTCGGCCCCTCTCCCTCTCGTCCCCGTCTTGTTCCCTCTGTTCAATACTCTCCAGTACGTTGTCATTTGTCTCGTTCCCCTCGCCTTTCATCAAAGCCCTCTCATCTCTCCGTGCTGCGTTTCTCCCCATCGCTCCATCTTGTCGACGCTCAGTATGTATGACAGGCTTGGGCCTTTGCATGCATCATTTGTCACTTAAATTGACTTTGATGCAAATGGGAATAATTTGTACCTTTTTGTATAACTGATATCTAATTCATTTATTGGTTTATTTTACATACTGGATTTTTGTTTAGATGTATAAAAAACATATATAACAACCTTCAATTCGTTTTTAAAAAAATGGATGGAACATTTCTTTGGTTTGTATATGTTGCATATGTTGGGTCAGCTGAAGAAGTAAAGTAGCTTTGTAATGGGTTTCTGATACAAAAAGAACACATATAATTGTGTATTATTTCTATGAATGAGAATGCATGAGTACCTCTCACATCCTCCCAGAGAGTTTTAAAGCTTTAGTGTAGTGTTCATTCTGTACTGTTTGTTTTTCTTGAGAAAAGCCTAACAGAAATGAGTTACAATCCCTGATTAGGCATACAGAAAGAATAGCTCCCAAAATGCCTTTTTTCATCGTTGGGGTATCAGTGTCTTTTATCTGTTTTACTATCATGTATGTATGTGTCTGGTTGGTCTTATGCCTCTAATCAGAACCAGAAAACAGCTGAGCAGGAGTCATCTTTTCAACATTAATCTAAAAGGTTTATGCATGTAATTAGATACATTGTTTAATATAATACAAATAATTATGCACACATATTGTGTCCAACCTATTCAGGTTGCTTGTGTTTTATGTTGGTCATTGTGTTAAACCCAGTTGTCTATTTGGATTCTGATGCATTTGGAGCTTCAGATATAGTGTGTAGCACTGCCATAGGGCTCAAACACAGAGTACCAAAGCTTCTCATTATTAACTGCTGCTTAACAAGTGTGTGTGTTTGTGTTGGGCTGATCTCAGGATTAACCCTAGCCCGACCTCTTTCTGCCCTTCACCCTGTAACGCCCCCGGACCAAAATGGATGAGCCGTTCTATGTGTGTGTATATAAACATGCACGTGTGGTATGTTGGTTTAAGTTCATTCTAAAGTGGTGCTTTGTGTCCTCTTCTGCTGTTGTCAAACTGATCATCAACCTACAAATGGAGATGGAAATGAGCAATATGCATCACTTGGCTGGTTGCATAGGGAAAGTATGCCTGGGTTAGCATACATAGCAGAGAAATAGGATGTTCTTTCTTTGCATTTCAATGCCCAGATGGCAGCTTGGACTGCAATCAACCACTACCTCTCTGAGTGTGTGAAAGGGGGGAAAGAAATGTACTTAAACTAAAGAAAGATGCAATAGCCACAAAGGCTGGGAGAAGGGGGGAAAGGGTGAAACACACATGGACACAGAGTGAGAGAGTGAGAGAGGGGTAAAAAGACAGCCAGCTGAATTCAGAGTGAAGGAATGAGGACTGAAGGGAGGAGAGGTGGAGAGGGAGAGCTTTATTTCCTGTCCTCCATGAATAGGCAACATATTTCTCTGGAACATTCCATCCTCTGAGCTGGCCCGGCCTGTCACCAAGACTCAGCCTGCCACACTCCTTCCAATCTCTTCATTTCTTCCTATTACACCCTGTCGCTCTTCGTTTTGCTCGTACATATCAACCTTTACTTAATTGTGGTGTTCTCTCGACTTCTATTCCTATTTTCCCTCAGAAAAAGTGAGCTAAACCTTACGTTTTTGGGTCTAAGCTCTGCTGAGCAGACCAGGGAAAGAAGGGTAAAAAGTAGAGTGAAAGTAGAGTAAACATCTACTGCTGCAAGGGAAAGGATTAGACATTAGATAACAAAAAGTAAAAGAATCCTGATGACATAATACTAGCGTGGGGTGTGGATCAGTAGTTACATACAGTAATATGTGATGGATTGGTATTGAAAGGACGAATGGATTAAACTTGATTACATCAAACTTTGATAAAAGCAGCAACTGATTACAGGAGAATCAAAAGATACATTTAGAAACTTGCAGAGTCTAGTCATGAATTGCAATTATAATTGGTAAATGGAGAGGCATATTTGGTCATGGAAAAAATAACATGGTATGCTTCTTCTGGTCAGACTGTGTTTAAAATGGACTAACAAAAGTCTGTGTTGTTCAGTAATGTCTATTTTGTTGCATCTTCCCGATTTGAACCTAACCACAATCCTAATTTTAACCCTAACCCATATAAACCACATTTATATCAATTGACATTTACAGTCACTTGATTGTTGGGCAGTAATGTCAAAGTCCTTTTTTCAGCTTTGTGGATGGGCAGCTGGTCAAACATGCCCTTCCAGAGACAGTTAATCTCACTGGATTTCCAAAGTGCTCTAGATATGTAAATATGAAGCAACCGCTCTGGGTGGGGAAACGACTTGGAACTGGCTGGCTGATGATGATAACGTGTCGGTCGTGGGAAGAATGTTATTCAGACGTCCTGTTTGACTGTAAGATCCAGATGCCTGCAGGAAAGTGGGAAGTAAAGGACACTCTTTCCTACAAAGGGCAAAAGTGTTTTAAAATAGAAAGTAGTTAATATTATCACCTTGTGGTGACACACAATAGCTAAGACTGCTAAAAATAGAAAAAATTATGTTCTATTTAGGTGATAAAGCCATCAGCTAAATGGGAAGGGTTTAATATTTATTAGTGTTTTTTTATGGCCAAAGGGGGCAGAAAAATGTTTTCACACACAAGTTGTCATTGTTAAAATGAGCCTTCCTACGTATATTTCTATTTAAGCACACTAATTCACTTATATGTTACGATTAACTCATCACACAGTTTAAATGGATGTGAGCAAGCAAGTCAAGCATCAGTGCTTTTGAGATATTAGCCGTGAAATGTGCATCTGCACACTGGAGTTGTTTTGATATGATGTCCTTGGCTGCTGCTCAATCTCATTCCTCACTCAGACATGTACACTTCTTAAACACACGTACATTCCCATGTGCGTACTAATAACACACTGCTGTACAAACTAACACACGCAGTAGTCATGCCTCTTTTAACATGTTCAGTTTTACACAAACACCCCCTTCAAACACAGACACACACTTTCCTTTCCCACCCTTCCTCCACCTCCCGTCTTCCTCTCCTCCTTTTGTTCTCTCCCTCCCCGGAAGGAGGGTGAATTGGACCTTGCTCATATATTTATTGAGAACTGCTTATTTTACAATGTGACTAAATGATTCACTCAAGGAAGTGTTGCGCTGGTTGAGTTCGATCGAAGCTCTTCCGTTTGTGAAGGCTGTGACTGTTTAGTGCTGTTGGGTAAATCCCCCCCAAAACACAGCTGGTGTCACTTTGAGAGGCCCGGAAAAACAAAGTATGTCTGTGTGTCTGTGTGTTACGCTGTGTTTCAGATGCAATGGCTGAAAATCCAACGCAAATGTTGTGATACAGACGTGAGAAGTGACACTGCCAATGCTCTTGTGTCAGGACTGCATCAACGTGTGCCTTTGATGGAATGTGTGTGGAGTGTTTTCAATGCTTCTTTCTCCTCAGCTGCACTAAGATTGAATGGAGGAGGGTCTTCATAGAGAAGACACACCCCTTTTCCCCAAATACAGAAGGCAACATGGGCTCTTAAAGTGACAGATGTGTGTAATATAACAGAAAGACCTGAATAACAGTGCTGCTTGAGAGCAGGAAGTTCCTTTTATTACAGTTGTACAGAAGGGGCTGGGAACCAGGCCTGTTTCACAAAACAAATATTGCCTCATTTTAATCTGACCGTATCTCTCTGTCAGTGTTTCTACCTCTATCTATTTTGTTGTCTGTCTGCCATGCCTCCTCCCCTCTCTCCCCTCTACCCACATCTCTATGTTTGGAGGTACACAGCTGAAGCTTATTGTTGTTTTTCAATACCTCCATATATGCTCACTTCTGCTGTTCCAACGCCCACACAATAACAACTGTGACAACTTCCTTACACTTCTATACGCTGTGCCCATATGTGTGCACAAGCATAAATCAATTTCTCCATCAGCACAGCATGCAACACCCTGTGTACTAAGACGGTGGATTTGTTTAAAGTGGACCTATCATGGTATATTTAAATGATATATTATAGGGCCATACCTATATACGGTATATTTATACGTTTCTGTTTTCAAAATACCAAACAGATCATGCATTTTAGCCATGCCTCATTTCGCTCAATTTGCACTTTTTTTAGCTCTGCTCTGCAAGGGCAGATTCTGTGATAACAGCACCACCTACAGGCCTGGCATATGTACTACAGCGTCTCCAGCGCTTTCGAACGGCAATGGCCGTGGCCGTCTCCTCCTGATAGGTGGAGAGTTGGCCCAATAGCTGTAGCGCCACTGTCCTGACGTCAGGACAGTGTTCAAATCTGGATCAGTTTTTATCAGATCCGTTGCAGCCCCTTTTTTTAGAGATTTGGGTATGGAGGAAAATAGAGAGGGTTGTGTTTTCTGACACTTGGTGAGTTCCCTGGAACACCGGGGACACATGTTCATGTATAAAAGACGTACAAAAGTGCATTTTGCATGATAGGTCCCCTTTAAGGGAGAACTCCTGAAAACGACATACATAACATAGATAAGCAACTGTGGAAACAGACGGAAACTAAGCAGGAAATAGACGTAGATAAGGGGTCAGAGAAAAAAGACAGTGTCTGAAACATATAGACACAGAGCTATCAATAGTTTTTTTTCACATATCTCGACCAGCACACATCTGATAACAAGTGAACTCTGGTTCCCTAAATAAGAATAAAGACTAACCAGGGAGGTTTGTGTCTGTAACAAGAAGGCTGGGCGAGGTTGTGTGCTAAATATGTGTTCTTGACAGCTCTTCAAGTATGTTCTGTTCACAGGACTTTTAACTTGTGGAATCTCCACCCACAATGTGTGTGTGTTTGTGAGTGTTAGGTGACTAGTGTGAAGCACTTGCTTGCACTGTGTGTACTTTAACCACATCACTCTGTTCAAAATAGTTCTTGCCGAGTCAACATGCTGTTCCTTATTAGCTCACAGATGGCAACATACACACACACAGACACACACACACACACACACACACACACACACACACACACACACAGACACAGAAACACACACACACAGCTGAGGGCTGCTCCTGGTACTCAGCTGATAAAGTTTTTCACATGCACTTCATTCTGTATCTGTAGACCAGCAGCAGATAAGCCTCCTGCTTTTGTGCTTGTGTCGTGCTGCGTACATTCCAAGCAACACACAGAGAGCTTTTGTGTGTGAGCGAATAAGACAGCAAAGGAAGGGGGAGGTGGAATTGCATAGATGTTTGCATCTTTATTCTCTGAGCCATTAACCTCTTTTTATAAACTGTTGTTCTTTAACTAACACAGACACACAATGAGAAGTGATAACACAAGTTCAAACACTATACATGCTTGAAGCTGTAAAGGACACACACTTACCACACAAACACACACTTCGTTTGATCAAAGTGCTGTTTGGTCTCCATCTCTACTTCTGCACAACAGGCCGAGCAGGTGGGCGGGGTTTTGGTTTCCTCCTCCCCCCCCTCTTTCTCTCCCTCCCCCTGGCCAATCAGGACCTCAGCCTTTACAGCTGACCCCCCTTTTCTCCAGCCAATCAGCTGTCAGCCCTTTCTTCCCCCTGTATGCCTTCACTGCTGAGTGAGCAAAGCACGCCTAGCTCTATCAGCTGAGAGGAAACTACAGAAAGCAAACACAGGCCAACTGAAATAGAGAGAGACAGAGTGTAGTGAGAAAGGGTGAGAGGAGGGGCATGTAAATAGATAGAGGCAGAGAGGAGAGGGTGAAGAAGAGGAGGAATGGGAGGAGAGGAAAGGGGGAATGCTCGCCTGTGAAGGGGCTTTTGTATTCAAGATATTTTGGAGGGGCGCGAATGAGAGAAAGGAAGAAAGAGGGAAGGGGGAGCTTGAAAGAGAAAAGGAGAGGGAGGGAAACGGGGAGATGGGTGAGGGGGGAGAGTTGTTGATGGGTTTTCAATTTGTGTGACTGAGGGTGGAGAGAGGTAGACGGGAAGAAAACAAAATGCAGAGACACAGAGAGAGAGTGCAGGCTACAGAACAGAGTGGGGCAGAACAACTTGACTTATCTCCGTCTTTCTCAACACCACCTATTCAGGAGGAAGGAAGCAAAGAGAGGCAACAAACCCGAGAGAGTTGGCAGAGAGAGCAGCAGTGGAAATAGAAGCACAGGAGTACAGAAAGAAAGGCAGCCCATCCAGCCACCAAACTTAACAGAGGGAGGAAGGAGAGAGACAGTGAGGGAGACGGCAAGATAAACCCCATCCTTCTGAGAGGGTGAGTGCCACAACTTCTCCTGCTGTCAAGCCAAAGTGTAATGTTGCTCCTGTCATAGTGTCAGCTGGGCTCAACGTCTCCTAAAATGGCCACATGAAAGGCAGACAGAGGGGGAGGAGGGGGGGGGGGAGAAAGGGTCCCCGTGTCAAACAGCATTCTCAGCAACTATGTCCCTGAGCCAGCTTAGACTGCACGAGCACTGTATGTGTGTTTGGTGTCAACACTGACGCTCTGAGGTTTATCAGTTACAGTCAACTTGTCTCCTGTCACTCTCTGCTCTCGATGGTTGCTTCCTGTCTTCTGACTTCTGACTCCAACACACTCTCTTTTTCTCTGACACACACATACACAGTCTGCTGTCATGCCCTTCCCTTGTGACATCATTTTTTCTTTACTCTAGATTGCTCCTATAATCTAATCAACCGGTTGCAGGAGCAACTTTTTTTAGTGTTACAGAATCTGCACACAAGTGTCTATGTTTATCAGCCTCCACGCACAGCACAGGCCTGGGAGTAGGTCGGGCGGGGTGCAGCTAAAAGTTGATGAGACAATCGTGGCATTTGGGAGGCTGCTAACTTCACAGTGACGTTATCATACGGTATGGGCGGGGACGTAAAGGGTGGACTGAGGACACGAGGAGTTCAGGGTGCAACTTCAAACAAGCTCTTTATAAAAGGCTGATTCAAGATGATGAGTTTGTCATTGATTGAAAATAGGTTATTTTAATTCATCTCTAAAGGGATTGAGATTTAACCTCATCCAAAAGCAGAATGCTGACAAATCCCCTTTCTCTGTTGTAAGGGATACATTGGGCAAAAGGAAATAATCCACCAAGTTTGGGTATTGATACTAAGGGACATTAATTGGCTAACACAGTTGTGAACCACATCTTGTTAGTAGGACATTTAACAGACGGTTGCCCTTGAATTGGTATGTTTTTTGTTTGTTGGTAAGGATACCAACATTTAAAAAAATAAGCACAAGCAGACAACCTTAATTTTCAAATCACTGTGGCAATGCATCAGGTTTCAGTGTCCCTGAAAAGCTTTGTGCCTATGTGGAAGAATATATAAGAAATTAAAAAATAACAGATAACACAAGTGTCAAGTATAACCTAGCATTTGCAATAATTCAGCCTTGCAATTTCTAATCTACAGTAAGAATTATTCAATTATTTATTTTACTATAAGATCTGAAAAGTAGTTTTTTGGATGCTGTGAATCTACAGTACTACACCTGTATAATATAACTGATTATAATGTGTGTGTGTGCAGCATCTGGGTGTTGTGATAAGTGTACACAGGCCAAAATGTCAAGGTACTTTCCGAAGGTGCCTATACATTTCACAGAGAGCTGCCTTCGGGGTCAGGGCCGTCCTCATGTGACAAGTCTGTGTTTAGTTGTGTGTGTGTCAGTGTGTTTCATTCCAACCATCTGCAACTTTTTACAGGAAGCCACACGGTCTTCAGGGTACTTTTGTCTGTTGTGCAGATGTCTTTGCTTAACATACTGATGTTCCAGTTACCACTCCAATGACTGAAGAGTGTCTGACTCTAACAAGCTGTTAATAGGCTGTTTGGTGAAACTAACCCAGTGTGTGTGCAAATCATTGGCCACATGTAGATCAGCAGCTTGTTTGCCTCTGAGTTTGCCTTTAACCAACGTCCCCTGAATCAACCTCTCTAAAGATGACGAAATGAAACGCATCTGGTCCTCCTAATGTGCCACAAGTCATCTGACCCAATACTTTTGGCCTTTGACCTCATGACCACAGCTTTCCTTTCCCTCAAGGATCACACTGATTTTTTCTTTTTAAATACAACTAAGCAGCTAAATATCCTCCTTGAAGGACATGAACAAAGTGTTTGAGCTCCACAACAGGCTTCAGGCCTCTCCTCAGGGCCCAGGCACAAGTTCAAAGAACTATAGGTGGTGGATGTTGACTGTTGCATTGCCTGCATCTTGGCCAAAAAGTTGCCCTTGAACACATCATAATCACTAATGCTAAAGGCCAATAGTCGTTTGTTCCTCGTCTGCGTGAGAGGAAATATCTTCATACCACCCGCAGCAAGATTTCTCACTTAAAAAGGGAAAAGGGAAGACCTAAGATTACAGACGAATACCTTATTTGCCGGCCATTTACCCAGTAGATCTGTTCACCCCTAAGCTTCATTCCTGATGGCTTTGTCATTGTGAAAATATCCGTGTATTAGAATGATTAGTGGAGATGAGGATGATAAAAGAGCAGAGCCTCCGTGTGAACGCTCTTTACTTCAGTCATTTGCTTGTTTTCATCATTTCTGATTCTCTGACTCGAGCATTGATTAGCTTAAGCTTAACAGCCATCAGAGTAATTGCTCTCATTGACTGGCTATTCTTCTGACTTAATATATTGAATCGGACAGAAAGCCGCAGACGAAGGGTTCTTTTATTAGAATGCCCATGGGAACTTAAGTGTTTGCGCCAGGTAATGCTACAATATGATTTTGCAGTCCAATCGGATTTTAGACTGCATACACATTTAATAAATATGTTTATTGTTTTCTTAGTGTAATTATCCTGGAAATTCATTTCCCATTTCAATGCTACTGAATGCATGTCGCTCATTATGATTATGAGCTCTGCTTAGCCCAAGGCAAACTGTACGTACCTCTTTTTAATGCATTTTGTATTGGTCCAATTCTCCACTTCAGTGAATCTTTATTTCATTGTGACTTTGTGCCCAGAAAGCCTCTCTCTCTCTCTCGCACGTACGCACGCACGCACGCACCCACACACACACGTAATTCCTCGCAAAAAACAAATAAAGAAATAGAGCAAATCCTCAAATGTGAGCATTAAACAGGACTAGCTTCAGCGTATTATCCTGTGTTTTCTGTGGGTTTCTCAATGAAAGCATTTTTGTGCCCTTTAATTCAATCATAATCAATTGTTTAGCTCTGCTTTTCGCTGAAGCAGATCCTTTTTTAATGATTTTTTCTTAAACTGAAAACTGGGTACGTCTTCATTTTTATGCTTTGTGCAAACAAGCCTCAGCCCTGCTGGTTTAGATACTGAAGCTATGAACAGTCTCATGTTGGCCTTGACACTGGCAAGCTCTACCTGCTGCTGTTGAAATGATGCCTTCCCCAAGGTCTTTGGCTGGGCTGTAGTGTCTCTCTGTTCCTCTCATCCTCCCTCCTTCTGTCTCTCTCTGGGTGTTTCCCTCTTGTCAGGCGTTTATCATTCCTTTGTCTGTCATATCACCATTTCAGCTCTCGCTCTCTCTTCATGGGTGATTGCTTAATGCAGATGTTATGCATTGTCTTTCAATGATGTGTAACATCTTCATGCTTTATGTCAGCAGAATTCAATAGGAATATAAGAGGAATTTTGACGATCATTTATATATTTTAAATAATAATAGCTATAATTAATAGCTTTTAGAAGGAAATGTAACGATGTTATATAGACAAAAAAAAAGGAAACTACCCATATTGACTAAATTAGTTCACTGAAGTGGCAAGAAGTAGGTTGGTACTGTGCAGGTATTTTTTGCCTAAGGATGCAGGATGGGAGTGTGAGAATGTTAAACAATGTTCAGAAATGCAGTAATAGAGTTCTAAAGTTCTCAAGCCCGAGCTGGCACTCATGCCCAGCAACTTGAAGCCTATCTTGGGGGGAAGCCAGAGTTTTTTTTCCCTCCTCTGTTGGCTCCTGGATCAAGCCAGAAAAGGGTTGGGTAGCCAAGGCCAGCCTCCTGCTCAGCGAGTTCAAAACAAGTCCAGAAATCAAGAGGGACCGAGCACAGAGCCTTTAGGATCTCCAGTGAGCTATGACATAGGCAATGACTATAAATAATCATTGCTGACTCTTTCATTCTTTCCCCATCCCCCACTCCATGTCCGCCCATGGATGCTTGCTCTGGAGACTCCACCTGTCTTCAAAAAGAGAGAGGAGAGAGTGTCAAAACAAGAGGAGGGGATTCCTCACATTGGGTTAATTGATCTTTATTTGACTTGGTAATGAGTTTATCCAGGTATCCCTGTTTGACTGGGGTACTTCTGGTTCAGCCTAGGAGTTTCCCCCATCCCAAAAGATATCACTCAAACAATCATGTTTACAGGACGTGTCTTCTAAATGTCCTGTTTAAGCAGCAGTTTATACGTGACCCTTTAATGTTTTCAGAACTTAAAGTGATACCTCCAAGTTTCCTCCTTTTTAATAGTTGCCTAATTCCAGTTGAAGTGGCAATTTCATAGCATTTAGGCAATGAATGTTAGTTTGAAGTTAATATTACAATTATCAATGAAAAGTATTTTTTCTTAGATTGTTTGCATGACTTTAAAATTAGATTTGGTTGTTTACATTTTGGAAGAGGCACTCAAGTCTGTAGGTCTGTTCTAGCTTTGTTGTGTTGCTAATGGTAGCGTTGTGACTGTGTATGACTGCATTGGGACCATATGTCTTGTGAGTCATTAAAGGCTGCAAAGGCTTTACTCCTGGCATCGTCTCCATGTGATTCTTTGTTTGCATTATAGCATTCTTATCTGATGACATATACCATTATACTTATAGGTTATAATGTAAATAGGGGGGAGGGTCGTCCATTTCTACTTCCCCTTTTATGTTCCTGTGTCTGGATCCTTCTCATCCTTCCCTCTTGTTGAAGTTGTAGACTTTTATATTGTCACGAATACATAGAAAATGTAGTTTAGATTTTCAGATTACTAATTTAAACATTGTACCGAAGAATGTAGCTACCACCTGTAACCTACTTAGTTTGACCTTTACTTGTATAGCAATTTGAGGATTGTATTCGCCTTACCGGGGATGTTGTATACATTTCATCATACTGATACATTTCAGGTGGGTTTGTAATGGAAAATACCACTGAACAACTGTCATAATATACATTTCCTTTTTTTAACCAGTTTTGTTTCCTCTTGCTTGATCGTTTGCCTTATTTCATCACTTCTCTGTAAGCAATGGTTATCTTTTGCGGTTTCGTTATGATGACTCAAAAGGAAATGGAAAGTGTAGTAACTGGTTTCTGTAATGTAGGTATAAATGGGAACCAACTGTATTTCCTTTGGTTACTGATTTATAGAGGTGCCAGCAGGGTATATGAACAGGCCCTTATCACAGCCTGTTGAGATTTTTGGCTTGCTGTACACACTTCATAAAGGACAGCCATTTTGATAGATATTTTCTTAGAAGAGCATCTTTGCCGGGCTTCCACTGCCCCCCCGTTGTTGAACACCCCTTCACTCCCCCTCTCTCTCTAGCTCTGCTTCTCCCTCTTTTTTGTGGCCAAGCACAAAGGAGCCGTTATCCTTGGGCTACTGGTTGTCATAGCGACAGTTCACTGTGACCCCCCCCAAGTTCTGGTCCAAGCCAACTGGGTCGGGAAAATATTAACTGGCATCTAGAACTGGAACAATCAACTGTCTTCTATGAGAAGCTCCTCCATGTTTGAATCCTAAACCCAAGGTGTTGAGGCTATTACTAAAATGAAAATAAAAATGGTAATATTTCTCCCTTGGTTGACTTGTTGAGTACTGAGGAGAAGATATTGATTATACGATTCCTTAATTTTTGGTGTTTTTCTTCTGAGTCAACTAATAAAACATTTAAAAAAAGTGTCCTTTGAACAATAAGTAAAATTAGCTGACTGACTGATATGATTTTTTTCCTTACTTTCTGTCTCTTCAGTCACACTGCGTGGAATGACCCTGTCATGATGCCAAAGCCGTGCCACACCCCACGCCCAGGGGACCAAGGAGGGCGTGTCTGGCTATCAGCCATCTACAGAAGGAGCCCCAATAGAGTTATTTCTGATTCCAGTTCAGAGATATTTTATCTCAAGAGCCTCCTGCATTACTGACCATCTGCCCCTCTGGTAAGTTTTAGCCTTGAGGTTTTATCCTTCTTGAACAAATGAACAAACACAGTGCGTGACTTTACAACACCAAGTTGTTGGTTGCTCGTAACTTCTTATGGTTGAATAAGTTATAATGATTCATGCATCCAATGGGTTTGACAAGTGTTCATTTATCTGGCAATGATGCATTATACATAAAAACGCTGTTGTCACCGCAAATCATAAGCTATAATATATCATGTTGTTAAGTCATTGTGTTTAATTTGTATTGGTAAATCTCTTTATTTCTCTTCAGGTCGTAGCCTCTTTGCACATCTCCTGCTTTCTCCGGAGTCTTTACCGTTTCCTGATTACCTACCCTGGTATGTTGGCGTTGTTTTGTGGCTGCTGCCATGGAGATAAACAGACTTCTTTAGTACACCATTTCAGAGACAACCTCCAGATGTTGTGCCAGATGCAGGTTGTCCAGGCGGGCATGATTAGACAAGGACTGGAACATAGGTAAGATTCTGATCTCGTATATTGTCTTTATATGTTATTGAATTAGACAGCAGACTAATTTATGCAGTCAAAGAGCAATATTTTACTACTTTTTTTTTTAAAGCTGAAAGGTCCCAAATGGTGGTTAGATTTAATGTTCAATCAAACCATGTCCAATGATATGAGTATCTAATTTCCTTTCTGAATTTGTAGCAATATTCTTTTCTCAGGCTATACCTTGTTCAGCTAACATTATGACATGGTGAGGTCATGGCATAATCATTCAATTTAAATCATTAATGTGGCTTTACAACTTTCAAAATTAAATGACCTGTAATAAATCATATCAATAAATGTTCTCACATAATTCTTGCCAGCTTAGAAAAGTCTCAATGCGTTCTTGTCCTTTTTTAATTTAATCATTCTTTTGTACGTTTACCATTACTCATATACAGTCTGCCTGCCATTTGTAATTGCTTTGTAGAAAACTGTCCTGAGTAATGCTGTAATTTGTTCCTCTCAGGTGCTGTGTGGCTCAGCTTCATAGTTCACATTTTTTGACGACATCACAGCAGGAATTATAGGACTTCCTATTCCTGTGGAACATCTAACTCCGCCTCCTGGCACCTGTGAGGCACTACTTCACCCTATTGCAAGTTAATCAAGAATCTTATTCGCCAGAATAGAAACCATGCGGCACATTCACGTCGAGTTAGCCCACAAAAAGGCTCCATTAGAGCTTCCAGCCCAGGAGGGGGACCTGCCTCCACCGACAGCCCCAACACAGGGCCTAGACCCTGGTGTCAGACCGGGGGCACCCAGGCATTTTGGCCAGGAGCAGTTGCGGCTCCAAAAGGTCTACCAACTCTCCATTTTCTCCCAGTTGGGGGGATTTTCTACCTCCACAGAACCCCACACTGATACCCAACAGAGGCATGTCCGGTTGGGCGTCAAAAGGGGGCTAGAGGAGCCCCAATTGACTCATAAGCGCCCCCACCTGGGGGATTCCTCAGACAAAGAAGCGTTAGAGGAAGGGGTGCTGTGTGGGCCAGCCCCAGCTCAAGGTGTTGGGATGGGGTTAGCAATGGGCCCTGGAGGGCCTGGTTCTGTATACTCTTGCACACAGATGGAGCACAGAGACTCTGAGGGGGGACTCTCACCCAGGTCTCCACCCCTCTCCCCAAGCCACAACCCCTCCCGACGCCCAACTCAGCACAATCATGACAGGCCCATTCCTGATGTATTTGCTCCACTCTCACCTAAATCCCCCCCAATGTGTGACCCACATGGACTTCTTTCTGACCAGGGCCATGCCTTTGGTAACTCGGCAAGGACTGATTCACCTAACGGGGGCCACACACCCACCTACTCACCAGGCAGCCCTGCAAATGAGAACTGTGGTAATGGGAACAGCTTATCTGGAGGCCAGCCCAGCCCACGCCTATATGACATGTCCACATACGAGACCCCCAACCCTGCCAGCCCCACCAGCCCTCCCGGGCCTTTCTCCCCCCCACATCACACAGAGTTGCAGGAGCCAGGGGAGGCCACCGAATGGGATGTTGGACTTGAATCCTCCCCACCTGAGCGAAGTGCAACCCAGACTGCCTCCTCATCCTCCAACGGCCTGGCTTCCTTGGAGAAAACTCCAAGCAGTAATGGCCACCGCTTGTCCTCTGGTGGCCACTGGCCAGCCAAAAAGAGGCTGCTCTCCCCAAGTGACACTGGGGACTCATGCTCAGAAGACGAGGGACCCTCCACTTCCAAGAGAAGCAGGCTGTCATTGCTGGCTCCAGGACTTGGCCCGACCTCCTGTCGCAGCACTGATTCTAAAGCTGCCCCATATTGGAACCACCTGCTGCCCTCTGCATGGGACCGGCCTAAGGTCAGCACACTCACATACTTTTTTCTTGAAATGTTCTTTAAGTAATTTGAAATGATGAAATCGCATTAGTCTGTAGTTTCAACTGGGGTACTAGCGAATAGCAAATGTTAGCTATTATGCACTGGCTGTGATTACAGGACAGTAACACCAATGGTAGAAGTAGCTACTTTACAAGCTAGCTTAGCATATGATGTACAGTTGCAAACAGAAAAGTTCTTCCTTCTTGATGACTCTATTTCCCCACCAGAATATAAATACCACTGGAAAAAAAGCTCTAGGCGACATTGAGGCAGAGTACATTAAAATAGCATGTGGTCATTCACATGCAAATCGCATGCTTTAAGACAAAAAACATTTACACCACTATACACAGAGGCTTCTTAAACTTTAAATACAGGATAAGGAATGGCCGCCCAAAGTCGGTGGTTGATGCTAATACATCTATGAGCCTTGACAGCCCTGGAAAAGAGGCTGAGGCCTAAATAAAGAGAAAGAGAACGGGTAATGTGAAAGAATGAAGAGATGGCCGGCTCATGATCACGCCACACTGGAACAGGCTGAGTAGCTCCAGAATGAAGCTCATTGAGGGAGGACCCATTGTTCCCCCACATGAGTGTGTCACACACATGCAGACACATAAATACACACAGAGGCACACACACATGTACATACATGGTGCTTAAAAATGGTTCTGGAAGTGAATTGGCCATTTTTTAACATGGGAGTGTGTGTTTGTTGGGTGGGAGTATGATAACAATGACAATAGGGTTCACTAGTTCACTAGTTAGGTGGTGGGCTCAGTGCGGTTAGAGGTGTTGTGTGTGCAGGTGTGTGTTAGAGAAGCTCAGAGAAAAACAGATAGATCCAAGGAAGACTCAAGGACACACATAGGGACAAAAAGGAGAGTGAAAGTTAGAGTTAAATTAAAGGATAAAAGAAAAACGGTGTAAGAAAGGGGAGACGGAAGGATATTCTAAAATGCTGTATGTGGTTTTGATTGAGTTTGAGGATACGGCGGCAAGCTGACAAAGAGCTCCAAGCTTTGTGGAGGGCCAGTGTAGTCAAGGGTTTGCTAATACAAACAGGCTAATAATGAGTGAAAGGTTTGCTGTGAGCAAATGGCTAGCAGGTAGCATAGGTTTGGCTAGTGGAGAGTCATCTGACAGTTGTGTGGCCTTTACGATGAACGGCAGCCTGGAAATGGGGAATGTCTATGTGTGTGACGCAACATCTAAAAGTCAGTGCTCAGTAAGTAAGAGGACAACTCAGATACACATACACATTACACATATACAGTAGTCTCATAGGAACACAGTAAAGACGTACGTATGACATATACTTAAATGTAATCCTTTTTGGAGTATCTTTACTTTTTCTGTTTTCTGTTTTTCTTTTGTGGATTTCAATCAAAGTTCTTTTAAGTTACTTATATTATTTTGGGAAAAAAGTAATAGTTTCCTTTTTTTATTCTCTTTGCTCAGACCGCAACAGATTGCACAAGATCAGGGAGAAGACTAAAAAGTGGACTGCGGCTGAAAAGGTGAGTTCTCCATCATATCTACACAGTTTCACCATTTTATTAAAATAACATTAAAGTGGCAAGATTTCTAAAAAGGGATTTAAATGTTTTGAGATTTTAAGAACATGCATTGTATAGATAGGATCAGTTCAATGTCAGTCAGACTTCAGCAAAGTCAACTCAGGAAAGAAGGTGGGAGTTAGTCCCTAACCCTAACCCTAATTTGATGTTATTCTGAATTTAAGTATTTCTGTCTGGACTTGAAAACTCAGAGGCACGTGTTGTTTGAGAGAAAATTAGTATAATCTGTAACACCACTAACCACCGGTCTGTTTTGTGTGTGTTTGTGGTCACATTCAGTCGGCAGCTGCGCAGCGGCAGACACACAGACACCAGCCGCTCCACACGCTCCACCTGGCCCTCATCTTCCATCAGCAGATCGCTACTCGGCAACTTTGAGGTACACATTTTAAACATTATTTAAAAAAACGTCAAGAAACATCAGTGACTGCAGGTTGAAGATGGTGACAGAAAGACATGGCAGCAAACCCAAACAGTACACGTGGAGCCGGGTAGTCTTGGTTCTTCCTTGTCGCCACGTATACAATCTGATGTAATTGTAACTGTTCAACCATTACATTTAACTTTTTATGAAGTATATATTCTTCAATCTTTAGTGACATTGTCAGAAATTTCTAAATTCAAATGTATGTTGAGGTCAGTGATAAAGAAGATAATGCAGTGGACTACATTATATTGACAGATATTCCTAATTTTGAGTCTTTCCCAGTCAAATACATAATACAAAACAATAATGAAAATGGAAAGCTTGTGCAGGGACAGGGTAAAAGGCACATTATTCATTACCATTTCAAAACCGTTAAAAATAAATTTTATTTAACAGAACTTTTGGATGGTATTTTAATCATTACCATTCAAGTTGTAAGATGTCGTACTATGCCCTGTAGATCTGAATATCAGGGAAAGATTGTTCAAAAATCTTTGCAGTTTTGAAATCTGAATTTGAGTGTAAACAGGCCTAGCTGTTTGTGTAATTGTTGCAAAGCCTGGCCTATGATTATAAGGATTAAAAGGACAAAATGACATGGTTAAGATATCTTTTCTCATTTGTGTAATTTAAAGAAACAGGATCATACCGTATTGGCCTTGTAAATCAGGTACCAATTTCATGTTTCAAAATGTTTTTTCCCGAAAATTCCCAATCCAAAAGAGTTTTAAATGACTTCTGTTAACAACTGTATTCTTTCTTCTCTCACTCTTGTGTCCTTCAGGAGTCCATACTGAAGGGAAGATTCTCCCCCTCAGGGAGGATAGAGGGGTTCACGGCGGAGATCGGTGCCAGCGGCTCTTATTGTCCGCAGCACGTCACCCTGCCGGTGCAGGTTACATACTACGACATCTCAGAGCACAGCGCACCCTCACCCTTCCTGGTCAGTCAGTCTCAGTGTGTGTTTTTATGTGTGCCCACTAAGAACAAAAACAATGTTGCATGTTTTTCCTTTCCTTCTTATAATATAAAGCTTTTTGTCTGTTCACGTGAGCAGTGAATGAGATATATTTGATATCTATACCAAATACATAGCAAGGTAGCACCAGCATCAATATGTGAATCTCTTTAGTCCCTGTTACAAGAAGTCTTAAGTTGTGTTTGCTGCCACACTGGACCACTTGGAAAGCAGTCTTTTTTCACTTTCTTAACTTCATGCCTAATGTTGAATGATATACATAGTTATTCTGTCGGTTTTCCTGTACAACAGTTTATTTGTCACTGCTTTTGATAGGATATGACCTTTTATAGTATGTTTTAGTTGATCAAACCAGAAATGAAAATGCACATTTCTTGATGTGAAAACAAGAACTGTACCAAAGAATGAGTTATTTTACCATGACATTGATCAAAGACATTAAGTCAGTTGTGTGTTTCTGTCTGTCACTCTCACAGGGTGTGATTTCCCTCGAGCATCTTGGAAAGAAAGGATACAGCATACCCAAAGCAGGGACCATTCAAGTGGTAAATTGTCTTGTTTCTTTCATGTCATTCCTTGCCTGTGAATCTTTCAGAGATATGTCATTGTGCCACCGCAATACTATAAGAGGGCATTTGCATTATTGACACTAAGAGCAGTTGTAGTCTAACTTCTATACTTCAAATAAAACCACTGCAAGCTGTCTTATTTTTGCTGTTTGTAATACTGACTTTGGTCCAACATCTTTTTCAGACCTTATTTAATCCCAACAAAACTGTGGTGAAGATGTTCCTGGTGACCTACAACTTTAGTGACATGCCAGTTAATCACATGACCTTCCTGCGCCACCGTATCTTCTTGGTGCCCGTAGAGGAGGAGGCTGAAGGAAAGGGCGAGGCGCCTTCAGGGAGCGCAGTGGTAGAAAGGAGGAAGATTCTCTGCTACCTGATACATCTCAGGTAAATCAGGTTTCACTTTTTTACTTCAGCAGCCTGTTTTGTGATTGTCTGAAAAACATCACAAGATCACAATGTATTTCTAATAGTTTGACAGTGTTACACAACTGTAAGCACATTTTTCCTTAATTACCAGCAAACTTTTTTGTCCACTGGTAGTACATTTTAAGGTTTAATATTCGGGAAAGGTGTTGTGCCAACGCATTTGTTTTGGTTCTTTTCTTTCTCAGATTCCAGAGCTCCAAATCTGGGAAGATCTACTTGCACAATGATATCCGGCTGCTATTCTCCCGCAAATCCATCGAAGTAGACACAGGGATCCCTTATGAGCTGAAATCTTTCACCGAGGTGCCAAGAAACCCTAAATACTCCCCCCGCGTGTGATCCGAGCTTCACCTTTTGACCCTCCCCAACGCCAATGCAGTCCCTCCTGTGATTCCTAACGAGGAGGGAGGGAAAAGACAGACTGCTAGAATGATGGACGCAAAACTTGATAAGACTTGATGAGATACACCACATGCACACAAGACACACATGCACACATAATACAGTGTGGTGATATCAAAAATCCCCCTTTATGCATTTATTCTCCATTGAAATGTAGACAGTCAAAAGACATTAGTGATAAAAACGTCACTCAAGCAAACATAGCATTCCTTGTATCTCCCATTAGTTGAAAGTATGAAAAGAATTACAAATATTGGTGTTAAAGCAGTCCAGCATGCATGCAGTCAAAATCAGGACGTTTCCGAAAACCTTCATCTGTATGAGAAAAAAAGAAATGCACAAAATACTGACACACACACACACACACACACACACACACACACACACACACACACACACACCAAAAGAGACTGTCAAGACTCACACTCAGCACATACTTCGCACGTCACAGCTGAAACACTTCTTGTGGTGACTCTCTGAGTTTAGTGTTAACATGCATGCCTTGTGACTTAAACACCTGCATTTTCCTCTAGTGCCGTATCACACTGTCCTTCACTCTGCCTGCAGCTCCAAGAGATTTGTCAAGAGGCACAAACAATAAGCACATCCCTGATTGCAGGGTGAAGAAAATAACGTCCCCCTCCCCCACTTTTCACACACACTTTCTGACTGGCAGAGAGGAGATGAGCAGAGACACAAACACTAGTGAAAGCAAAATGGAATCGGCCATCTTGATCAGATGTCTTTATCATATAACACATGATAAAAAAAACAAAAACATGATTTGACCAAACTCAGGACACATGTTGAAGAATCAAATTCTCCTCTTCACACTTGCCTATGATGGTACAGACTTTAAGCCAGGATCATGGGTCATACCATGTCGTAAGAAAACAGGGGAATCCAGTTCAACTTATGTAGCCAGACTGAGGGACACTGTGTTGTTTTCTTTCTTTCTTTTTAGAATCTGTTCAGAGCAGTCTGATGTTGGAGCAGAACATGGATAAAAAACAACAAGCTGTAGTATTTTTAATTTATGTTTTCGCAAATGTCTTAATAAGCAATATGCTGCACAAAGTAGAGTGTGTTTTTAAGCCGGACGAGCTTTCTCTCTGGTGCGGGGGGGAACAGAGAAAGCGGAGGATTGAGTGTGAGGGAGGAAATGGGAGGAGGGAGGGATGACAGGGAGGGGGGTGGGGGGGTATTTAATATGGGGAAAAAGTCTATGTATATTTAAAAGAATAAACTCTGCGACTGGCGAGTGAACGACCTGTCTTTGTTGTGGTTTTTCAATCCTACATTTTACCTACACCTCCCATAATGCATCACCCTCTTCAACATCTTTCCATAGACCTTCTTTGTGCCTGATACACATGAATGTGTTCTAAACTCTACACCCCCAGTTTGCCATGCAGCCCTTCTGTTATTAAAAGTCTCAATTTCTTCAACATGACAAAGCTTCTCCCGTTCCCCAATTAATATTATACGTTTTCACAGGCTAAGTTAATGAGTTAACTAAACTTCACATGTACAATTGATGGAATAACACTTAAAAAGTTAGCATCCTTTTCAAAAGAATATTCAAGTAAAAAATACTTGGCGATTGTATTTCTACCCAAACTTGAGGCAAAGGTGAAACATATTTGATACAAATGTTTATCACTAAAAATATACCCAGGACTCTGATACCACATGGAATATAACACAGAAGAATGGAAGCAGATGCAAACAGAGATAGCTCAATTTCCATTCATGCAGATTGTTTACAAACCAGCATGAGAGGAACCTGTAACCATAAAGTGCTTCCTCCCCCGGCTTCTGCTGCACCACTGAAACTGCTCAGTGGATATGAACAGACTCTGGTTGTTCTGGGCAGTTCTGCAAAATATTACTGTCAAACTGTGAATGTCAAGGATGCCATTGCTGAAAATAGAAACCATCCTCTGTCAATATTACCCATAGTAAAGAAACAGAGGAACTTCTATATATATCTCGACAACAAAACTGCCAGTCATTACTGCTACGTACGATTCGCCATGAGTGTGCCTAATGCAAGATTTACATTTTTGTATTCTGGTCTGATCCTGAAGTTTGACAAAGAGTACACTTACAGTATGTGGTAATTGCGTAGGTTTTTTAATATCCAACAAATATAGTTTTTTTAAGAAACAGTGGTAGACAATATAATTTAAACACAAACTAGTAGAAAATACCTTCAAATACTGTTTTACACAATTTCTACCAGGCTGCTAGTCAACTGATATTTACTGCATATGTTCTTCATATATTTGCGATTTACTTTTAACTGATATATTTTGTTGCTTTTTGTTTGACATGGCAAAAAAACATGGTGCTTTGTGACTGATACACCTGCAGCTTGTCTCTAGAGCTGAGTTCTGTTTCTTTTGTGGCTGTGATATTTTAAAGCCTACAATGCTGCTTATTTGCAGCTAAATGCATTTGGTCCTAACACTGTTTTAACTTTAAGAATAACCAAGATCCAAAGAGGCCAATCTTATCAGGAGAATACAGGTTGAAAATGCATGAACCCACCCTCCTCCCTCATCCACCAACCTACACAGACACACATCATCATGTATTGCACACCAGTGCTACGTCCAAGTTGTGTTTCGGCAGTGGCTCAAAGGACTCAGATGGGTGTGACTAACAACAGTGCAAAGTTTAACCAGATGGGAGGAGGCTGAATAAAACCAGCAGTCCCTGAGTCCTGTGTTTACAGGAGAGCCTGAACAGGAAAAAAGTAGAGAAGAATCCTTTAAATCAGAGAACAGTTTTCATGCTATCTTTCTTTCCTATGTACCTCTGTAGATGTCCCCCCTTTCCTTACACTTCTTCATTAACTGTTATCCATACTACAGCATTTTTGGCAGCATTATCTGAGAGATTGATTTTATTTTCTAGATGTTTGATTTGGAAGAATGTGTAGACATAATAGTCACTAAGGTTATGTGACAATGATACTTACTGCATATCCCCAATGCTGACTATGCCCATTGAATGGTTTTAATTGACATCATTGTCTGACCCCTTGTGGCAGTAGACACTATTGCAGCTCCCCATACAGGCCTGCAGAAGGGAAGAAGGCTGCAATTGTGGCCCATTCAGTACCTGCCAATTTTCAATGAGGCGCAGTCTGTAAAACATTTTTAGACTGATCCTCCTAAGGTATACAATTATACTTTTTTTTGCAACATTGATTTGGGATTGTTCTTTTTTAAACTTTCCATCTTCTGGATCATTAACCCAGTCCTTTTAAAGTTAATAATGGCTCTGCAGTGTCTGTCTCTTCCCCTTTTCCCAGACAGTCCGGTGACTCAGGGCTTGGCTGTTTGATGCTCCTGTCAGATTCAATATTTTTGGCACACATAGATGACGCAAATGTCTGAAGAATAAGCAAGTCATCATCCCTCACTGTGTGTGACTCATTCTTGCTCAAGCAGAAATGTGCTGTTTTGGATCTTTGAGATAAAAAAAATACAAACGTCTGACTTTGACAAGACAATAAAATGGTAATTATGAAAAAAATATGTTTGCAAAACAAAAAACCTTTCTGAAAATATTCTTCTATTACGTAGCTGTTTATATTATATATCACCATTTTAGAAATGTAGATGGAATGCCAGCATTAATTTGGAAATGACTTAATTCACCTTTTCTTCATTATTGTTCTTCTTATTGTTGTTTACACAATGCAGAGACTTTAAGTACCCCTTATGTAAGTGCATGTTCATTTTAATAGTTGGTGTACACAAAACAAAATACAAGCGTATTAAAAGTGGTTCATCTTCAATGAAGTGGTTTTTAAAAAATAAAATGAATTATATTGAAATATTGTAAACATAGAATATGGAAATAAGACATCATTCATGTCATTGTTGGTAGAGCAGACTTATATCATCTATAAATAGTCTCATCGTGGCCGAGCTGATCAGTGCTCATTGGCTGCAGGTCACTGTCTTTAAAAGAAAAGAATCCCTGAGTGTGTGCAGTTCCTCCCTCCTCTCTGCTCTCCTTCTATATGACGTCTTCCAGTGTGTGAGCAGCGCCCTCGATGGCCTGACTCAGGACGGACAGGTGGTAGTGCACTTTGCCCCAGGCGCTGGACTCCACCAATGACTCAGCTTTTGCGTAGGCATCGGCAAGACCGGGGAAGGTTGGCTTTCCGGCACTACTAGAGGCCCAGATAACATGCCTGCATGACATACAGGGTTATAAAGAGTGTTATAAAATACCACAATCATAAAATGATATAGCAAAATTACAAAGAAGCAGGATATCACTGATGTTACCCCTAACATGGCGTCCGGATATGAGTGTAAGGGGAAGTCACAGAGAGGAACAAGGTCAAAATATATTTTAAAAGCTAAGAAACTGAGCTCTGGGAACCCTTGAAAATGCAGTATGTGTAAAAAATGACTCAAGGCAGGCCATTTCAGAATGCTTACAATAATGACGTCATTATATTTAGCTTATTAATTTAACAGATCTATCTAATTGTTGAGACATTTGACTCAAATCCACCAATGTAAACCTCATGGTGGTGCTAGAGGAAAAGAGAACGGCTCAAGAAAAGGCCTGTACGCAATTTCATGTCAATCCCTATTAGAGTTTGGATATTTCAGAATAGGACTGCCCTCAAGCCACGCTGCTAGCTTTATTTCCCTGGGTGACACATCATCTCACCTGAATGCATATTTATCCGGGAAGGCCAGAGGGTCCAAGAAAGCTCGGTCCAGCAGCATGAGCTGGTCATTGATCCTTCTGACCTTCAGTGGTCTGAAGCAGAGAGACAGAGAGAGGTGGCTCATTTAGCAGAGGAGATAATAATATGACGATGTGACAATTATGACGTATGTTTGTGTTCTTACGTTTCATTTGCCAGGTCTGAAGAGCGAATCACCTGGTCCAAATGAGTAGCTGCATTGCGGAAACTGGCCACTGCACGTTTAATTGGTTCTGAAACAAAACACAAATCAGCTATGAAGCCTCCGTCAAAGCTTTCACCCTTCATACTCTTCTGTGAATAAGAGAAAGAGGCGCTGACTCCTGCTGTTGGAGTGTCCCCTGTTGTTTCAAAAGGGCAACCTGAACACAGTTTTTTATATCTTCAGGTTCCTCAGAGCAGTTTAAAAACGCAAATACCAATGAGAAACATTGTCTATCTCAGGTCTTGCAGTTGAAGTAATTCAAGTGATTATTGCAGCTGCCAAACTATAAAAACATCCACATTTGACACAAACTTGTCATGGTGAGATATGAATCCCAGATGAAATTATTTTACCCATACAATATTTATTTTACGGCAATATTCCCCAGCATCACTGAAATCTGTGCTCACCCATGGAGATATGCCTGTTTTGCAGTTGCTGCTCATACAGAGTCACGGCTGTGTTCAGGTAGTCTTCCAGAGTCTCAGCGTAGTCACTGCAGTTTAATGGCAACACCAGGCTGTCAGCCAATCGGATCAGGACGTTTCCTGCTGTCCTGGCAATAGCCTGGTGACTGACGAACCCTGAGAGGGATGAGAGGATTTACACAATAAATAGTTTGGACATCCTTTGAAGTTGTCAAATTGAACAACAGAAGATGGAGACATGGCTGGGAAATGTAAGACTTTTTTGTTAAACGTATATATTTTTTTGAAACATTTACCACAGAATAAAGTATAATCTGCAGGACCATTATAGAAAAATGTGAATACATGAGATCTCATTGCTCACCGGGATCAATGAACTTTGAAGCGTAGTCAAAAGTGTCGTATGCTGTGTGATACGCAGGGTAAATCCGAGCATTTGTTTTACTCTGTACAAAGAAAAATATCAACATGATATACATTACATTACTTGAGTTCAGTCTAATTCTGACTTCTTCTAAAACATTTGAACACCAAAATTATTTATTTTCTTAAAAAAGTGCACCAAGAAAGCAATGTCCAATACATTTAAGATTGAGTTAGTAGGAAGAAGGGAAGACATCCATATTACAGTAAGACATATGCAGCAAGTCTTTCATACCCTGTCATATGTGTATGATATGTCCATGGAAGTGATTCCCAGGTAGTGGACAAAGGCAGCGTAATCACTCCCTGCTCCTGACAGGTATCCCACCCTGTTTAAGGAAGGGAGTGCATGCAAGACTTTAGCTTTCTGTGAAAACACATAGTATCATTTAATTTCAACACGTATATGATGCAAATCAACTCAAGGCACGGATAATAAACTACAGACTGTATGGAAAATATGCATTTTCAATTAACTGATTTGTTAAGGGTCTTTTCAAGGTGTGTTCACATTTATCAATCACTTTGATTCAGGATGTAAACAGTTTTCTAGCCAATCCTATTGTTTCAATTTGAACAAAAACCCATCCACCACAGATTATGGATGAAGTTTCATGTCTAACAACAATGGATAAAAAACCTTGCATGTAGACAAGTCTTCTCCCAGAATACAATGCAAAATCCGGGAAAAGTAAAGAAACTCTATAGTTCATTACTTGGGAATGAGTCCGTGGGTCGGACTTGTCCTGTTGGCATATTGAATCCAGTTGTCATACACAGATGTGGAGTCCAGCCCAGGGGCATCCACCTAGAGAGCAGACAGGCTTTCAGGTGTCACATTCCTGTCGGATTATTGACGAGGGTTTAGCCAAAGGTAAAATGCTGGAGAGAAAGCTTACCTGTTTTGAAGCTTTAAAGATGACGTTCTGTAGTGATGGCATCCCAGAAGCCCTCAGAGTGGCGTTTGCTAAGGAATGGAAGATGAGTGGTTTAGATCAGTATCACTATTAACCTACGCATCAACAACCCACAACACAATTTACAGTACATTACATTACATTTCATTTAGCTGACGCTTTTATCCAAAGCGACTTACAATTACCAATTACAGGGACATTCTCCCTGGAGTAACTGAGGACTAAGTGCCTTACTCAAGGGCACACTAGTGGTGGTGTTCCTGGCGGGATTTGAACTCACAACCTTCCGATCTTCAGCCCACCTCTAGGAGATGTTTTTTATGCATTTAACATTATGTACCACCAAATAATTCATGTCTGTCAACTGGATGGTTTCTAGAACATTCCAAAAAACATCTAAAGGCTGAAAATCAATAATCAACCAAGCAAAATCTTTCATTTCCAATAATTTCGGCTGTCCAGGTTGACCAAGTGAGATTACTCCAAGACAGGGTATCTGGTTTTGACAGGTAATGCAGCAAAAGCTTCTTACCAAAAACAGCTATATCCACATTGATGTACGCAACGGTTCTTTCACTGAGCTTGGTGAAGTATTGCTGGGAAAAAAACAAGACCAAGGTCATATTTGTTACTGTTAGTCAGTTTACAAACAAACAAACAAATCAATGTTATGACAAGTAATGTTGTAATCTACTCAGGAAATGACCAACATTTGCAACAATAAGCTAATGGTCAGTATCAGCAAAACTCCTAAATGTATTGAATTAAGCAACAGAGTGTATGATTGCTTATGAATGCATGAAGAGTGGAGGAATAATTGCATTACCCACCTCTGTGTATTCTGCAGACCCAATAAGGCCAAACTCCTCCGCTCCCCAGCTTCCAAAAATAATGGACCTGCGAGGCCTCCATTTGCCTTTAACAGAGAAAAACAGAGATGAACTCTTTATCAGGCACATTAAACAAAAATAACTAATTCAGCTTCTACTGTCCTCACCCTGCTTGACCATCTTGCCCAGCACTCTGGTTAATTCCAGCATGACGGACGTCCCGCTGCTGGGATCGATGGCACCGTGGACCCAGCTGTCCCTGTGGTTCCCATAGATCACATACCTGTCTGCGGACACAAACACACAAACAGAGCAGAGTGATTCAAGCTGAAAACAGATGGTAGTGAATGGCTGATTATTGACTTGGGTCACCAGTCTCACCTGGCTCCACACTCCCTCTGATGACCCCCATCACATTGGAGGAGTTCTTCAACTCTTCACGGTTGAAGATGTCCAGTTTCACATCACTGGAGAAGAGGGTCAAAGTCAGAAGTATGGAGCGACAAGGAAAGGAGACAAATAGATGTCCCAGTATTAAACTGTTGGTGAGTGCTTTTTGAAATGTTTGATACACTTTTTGTATTTATACTGTTTTATTCCTAATCTATTTAGCTGATTTCATGATTTGTTTTGTCTTGACTCCCTCTGGCACATGTCCTTTGGCCTCATTTTTAGTGTATTCACCTTGTTTTTTTCCTACTTTTTTAAGTTAATTTGTATTACAGTTAATACCTGTTGTTGAAAGCAGATGTCAGTTTGAACCCTGGACCGCCAAAGTTGTAGGTACAGTTGAATGATCCCTGCCATAGAGCTGGAGCTGCTTCTCCGTCCAGCTCACTGAAATAACCCGAAAAACAGATGTAATGTATTATTTTAAATTTTTCATCCATAGACTGCATACATATAAAAAGCCATTGCAAACCAGATTAGCTTGTAGGCATCCTCAAATCCGATTGGTTGAATAGGAATGGGAGGGACCCCTGTGATGTCCTCGACAGGGATTCTGTAGGTTTCATCTAAAAAATAAGTTAAAACAAGTTAAACATTAAAATGAAAAGGATTAAAATGCCCTGGTTTTATCTTTATATAAGCTGTGTGTTGCAAAGGTCCTTCCTCAGATTGCATTGAAGCCAAAGTGCACAGTAGTAAACACACAATAAAAAGACAAGTCACAGGTTACCTTTGGCAGCCAGGTAGGGAGTGAGCAGGTCTCCATAGTGGGTGTTAAAGGAGCCTCTCTCCACACCGGACGGCGGCAGGTACCAGGAGTGAGGATATGTCTCATTGAGGTCTGACATGACACCATCATTGATGTCCAAAGGGTCTGTGTACACAAGAACCCCGATCACTCCGTATGGTGCTCCATTAATGGCCTGGATGAGACACAAATGATATTTTAATTACACAAAAAACGGATTTATACTTTTATTTAAATTATTTTAACAGGCGTTTACAACTAGGCAATGTAGTACATTAAAGGTGGGGTAGGTAATTTTGGAGAAACCAGCTCGAGTGAGCTAGAATTTAAAAATACACAACCGGAAAAAATCTGCCACTTCCTTACAGAGCCCCTCCTCCAACACACACGAACGCGCACATGATAGAGATGGCAAATCCGGATCATTTTACGGACTCAGGGTCTTCTGAGTCAGTCATTGAAGAGATCCGGATCATACGAGTCATTTGAGTCATATGAGTCATATGAGTCAGCATGACCAAGACCGTAGAAATCCTATTGGTGAAACCGAAAAGTTGTTGCATTTCACGAGCATATTATTATTCCATATATTTTGAATATATATATATATATATTTGTATATATATATATATATATATATAATATCTGCATGTATATTTTCTATTTCGACATGTATATTTTATATTTTATATTTTATTTTATTTTTATTTCTATTCTTGTATATTTTGTAGTTTTGTTTTATTGTAAAATGCCTTATGCTGCTGTAACAACAACAATTTCCCAATTTGGGATCAATAAAGTACTATCTATCTATCTATCTATTAAACTGACGTTATATTAACCTCCGCTACACAGTGTATTTTGCTTTAATAAAAAATGTTGATCACAAAAAAAAGGGTTATTTTGCGATTTGGCAAATCTGAGTCTGCTGTTGACTCGTGCATGAGGACGAGTCTGCTGGATCTCTGGATCTGCTGCTATATACGGCTCCGAGTCCGCACGAGTCCGCACTGCTGTGTGTTGCACACACAGTGAGTCAGGATTTGCGAATCCGAGTCTGCTGTGGACTCGTGCATGACGGACGAGTCTGCTGGATCTCTGGATCTGCTGCTATATGGTTACGGCTCCGAGTCCGCACGAGTCTGATCCGCTGTGTGTTGCAGCGAGTCAGGATTTGCGAATCTGCGAATCCGAGTCTGCTGTGTGGACTCGTGCATGACGACGAGTCTGCTGGATCTCTGGATCTGCTGCTATACGGTTACGGCTCAGAGTCCGCACGAGTCTGATCCGCTGTGTGTTGCAGCGAGTCAGGATTTGCGAATCTGCGAATCTGCGAGTCTGCTGTTGGAGCCGTCGGCTCCTCTGAGTCCCCACGAGTCTGCAGGAAGTTTCACTGATCCGCGTCCCCTCCCCTGAGCCAAACGATCACTTCTGGCAGCTATCCTGTGACTGTATACTTGCTAAAGGGTAGGTAGATGGACTTGGGGTACATTGTAATGTGATTTTACATGTTATAAAGAGAGTAGCGAGTGACGCAATTTATAGTTTTAATTTGTACGTCACACCAAGTGTGGGACTCAAGGACTCGGGTTAATGGAGAGGGGAGACTCGTCATGACCAGCTCATTTCTAGGATCCGGGTTAATGATCCGGATGAATCAGGACTCGCCCATCTCTAGCACATGACCAATGAGGGCACGAGATAAGTTTGTGCACAGATGGAAGGCTGACAGGCAGGTAGGCCATCCAGTTATTTTAGCCGGGTCGGCTAAAATGATTGGTCGTGCTTTTTACAGTACTACGGCTTCCACAGATGAATTTTTTTTATGGATTTTTTGTCAAAGCATTTAAGATTAGTGATGGGAATTATGGCTCTTTGAAGGGAGCCGGATCTTATGGCTCCGTTCCTTTCAAAGAGCCGTTCAAAATAGCCGTTCAAAATAGCCGTTTTTTTAAAAGGGGGCGGGGTTACTAGGTTTATCTGCGAAATAATCACCAGGATAATGATTGACTGTATTGCCAGACCTAATGTCAATAATCTGCATTGTAAACATGACACAAGGTGGTGCCATATCCATGTCATTCATGTCAGTGAATGTACTACTTTGAATTTACCCTCTGTATGTGTTAAAGTGGACCTATCATGCTATATTTAAATGATATATTGTAGGGCCATACCTATATAAGGTATATTTATACGTTTCTGTTTTCAAAATACCAAACAGATCATGCATTTTAGGCCCCGGCTCCACGAGGACAAATACGGCAAAACGCATCGGAGTAACGCAAATGCAACCGCAAAAAACCTTCCGTCCCCACGCAATATACACCGGATTGTGTCAAGCTCCACGAGACGGCTCCGTTTACATCCAAACGCTGGAAAAGTTGCAGTACATATGCCGAACCTGTACGTGGCGCTGTAACTTCCTCCACAAAAGCAGCAACTTCCTCCACAAAAGCAGCGAAGAAGAATGGTTGTCATGGCTGCACTTCTGTGTATTCTCCGCGGTGGGGGCCGACAGAACCGGGCAGAGTTTTTCGCCGGTCAGCGTGTGTTAAAGTTTAAATCTTCCGGACAAAATTATAAAAGTGCCGGTCAAAGGTCTTCATTGTTATTTATTGAGCTTTAAAACAAATGAATAACGACGATATAATGATATATAATCATCAAATACACAGAGCCTGTCTCTTTTTCCTCTCTTCTCACAGCGTCAGTGTCTGTCTCATGCAGCAGCTGATCCTGTAATGAGTGACCCGACAGTAAAAATGAACATATTTATAACTAGTTTAGGTAGTTTGAGAGGTAATTAAAATAGCTAAGGGTGATGATCTGACTTGAAGTGTGTGTTTTGCTCCCGCTGCATCACAGCGGCAGGAGCTGCGTGTCTCCGTCCTGTCAGATTAGACTTCACTCGCGTTTATGTCCATATCGAGATAAAGATAAATAATCTGAATTCAAGGAGGAGCTCCTGTAGATGTTGCACAAAGAACTGTAGCATGGTCAGTAGCGACTGGAGCACGATAGCAACCCTGCGGGGGAGAGGCGGGGCTATGAAAACGAATGACCGTATAGGCGACTCCACGGCCCCGTTGGACCCCCCAGAGCGCTCCGTTCCCAGATCCATCCACCTTTGGACCCGTTGTCGTTTGCGGGGTCTGTTTCTACGTTTCCCTTACGGCGTCGTCGAGCTTAGAGGGCTATACGCATGAGAAATATGCGGATTCAACCCGTTTTCGTCCTCGTGGAGCCGGGGCCTTAGCCATGCCTCATTTCGCTCTAGTGCTGTTTGCTGTCTACGGGGCTGATTCTGTGAGCTGCAGCTGACCACGCCCCCCTGCAGGAGAGGGGAGCCGTGCTCTGATCAAGTCAAGAGGGGGAGAAAAAAAGATCTCCGTCCTCCGTGTTTTATTATATTATTATAGGCCTATAGAGTCGTTATTCATTTGTTTTAAAGCTCAATAAATAACAAAGAAGACCTTTGACCGGCACTTTTCTAATTTTGTCCGGAAGATTTAAACTTTAACGGACATCTTGATCGGCGAAAGAAACTGAAACTGAAACTCTGCCGCACGGTCCCCTCGTTCCTTGGAAGAGGCGGAGAGGTGGGTGTTTGTCATCTGCTGGTGGACTAACCGGAGAGAATTACAGTGCTTGCCTCGACGGGGAGGGATTGCATTGAATTAAAGCAGCGGGAGCAAACGCTTGCCTCGGGGCGGGAGAAAAAAAAGCCACAGCGGAGAATAAACAGAAGGGTAACCATGGTAACTATGGGTGGGAAGTCTTCTTCGCTGCTTTTGTGGCAGACTACAGCGCCACTTACAGGCCTGGCATATGTACTACAGCGTCTCCAGCACTTTCGAGCGGCAATGGCCAGCCGTGGCCCAACCCCACATTCCCCTGATAGGTGGAGAGTTGGCCCAATAGCCGTAGCGCCACTTCTGTGACGTCAAATCTGGATCAGTTTTTATCAGATCCGTTGCAGCCCCTTTTTTTAGAGATTTGGGTATGGAGGAAAATAGAGAGGGTTGTGTTTTCTGACACTTGGTGAGTTCCCTGGAACACCGGGGACACATATTCATGTATAAAAGACGTACAAAAGTGCATTTTGCATGATAGGTCCCCTTTAAAGTGGACCTATCATGCTATATTTGAATAATATATTGTAGGGCCATACCTATATAAAACATGTCTGTGAAGTTTTTTTTTCAAAATACCAAACAGATCATGCATTTTAGCCATGCCTCATTTGCTGTATTCCAGCCCTGTTTTTGCAAGGGCTGATTCTGTGGCAAATGAGCTGCAGCTGACCACGCCCCCCTGCAAAGGAGGGGGGCGAGGCACGAGCGTCATGTTACCATGCTGTTACCATGCTGTTACCATGCTGTTACCATGCCACGGCAACCTCTCATTCCCCTGATAGGTGGAGAGTTGCCCATATAGGCGGAGCTCCCTGTTTCTGACGTCAGAACAATTTCAAATCTGTATCAGTCTGTATCAGCTCCGTTGCAGCCCTGTTTTTAGAGATTTGGGTATGGAGGAAAAGAGAGAGGGTTGTGTTCTCTGACACTTGGTGAGTTCCCTGACACACCGGGGACACATATTCATGTATAAAAGATGTACAAAGGTGCATTTTGCATGATAGGTCCCCTTTAAGATATTCATTGCTATCGGGATGTTAAGAGCATTCCATGGAATATAACAAAAAGTGTATCTCGAGCCGGTTTCTCAAACTTACCTACCCTACCTTTAAAGTATCAAAATAGTAGTATAACTATTAGAGAGTGCATGAGTCTTAGTTAGTTTACAAATAAAATACAAATTGTCGGAGGACAAATGTTATATTAATATTATATGTAAAAATGAGTTTTCCCTCGCTAACATAAGAAACTAGCTGTTGAGGAGAACGTTAGTTAAAACCTGGGCGGAAAATCTTACATTGCATACTTTCATGATTTTACACAAAGAATCTGTTGATATTTCATGTTGAGTTATACAGAAATAATGTTGAATCTTGATGACATGATTTTTTAAAGCGTTTTTCAAAATCTATGTTTTAGTTGATTAGTTCTGACAGTGACATTGTTGTAATAAAGTCTGCACTTCTCCAATAAGGAAAGCTATTTTAATTAAATTGGTTGGACTGTAAATGTCCACAACCTCTACTATAATGATAAAAAGTGTCATTAAAAGATAACAAGTACTGACTATATTGATTCATATGAAGAATACAATTTCAGATGCACAGCAATTACGACTTACATTTTGGCAATTCAATTGTTAGATCCCAGGCTCCTCCTAAGTTGTAAATTGCAGTACACTTAAGATATTAAAAAGTATAAATTATAAATGTGACTCAACGCTTATAGCTTGTAACTATCACTTTTCCCAACACAGGGTTTGTCTCCCGTGGACAGATTGTCTCTGCTTATCTCATGAAAGATAATGGAAACAAACACAAACAGTATAATAGGTCACTCACTTTGTCAGCTCTTCCTGCTCCGCCATATCTGGTGATCGCGATGGTTCCTCGAAGGTCAACCGTAGTGTTCAACAGGTGGTAGTCACTGGGTTTCCCCTGGTTGGCGTACACCAGTTTACCCTGTAAACATCAGAACAATTACAAAAAAGCCAATAAAAAACACAGTGATGCAAGAATAGCCCATCTGTTAAGAGTATATAATAATATCTTATACATTTAAACGTATACATATATTAAGATGCGTATTTATTCCTGTATGCTTGTATATCTAACAAAAGCCTTTATTTTATGCTTCTCAATGTCACCTGCCTGATTATGGCTTCTTCTTACCGGGATGGTCGCAGATGAATACGTTTCTTTACTCTTAACAGATGGGCTTTTCTTGCTTTGTTAACTCACTCAACATCATACATACAGATTTAGTTACAAAGACAAATGATGTGAACGTATTCTTGTTGATAAGCCTTCTTTTGTTTTTGCTAATACATACATTACTTAAGGAGGGGAGATCATCATTTGGTGTAAAATTCCATTTACAGAGGAAATTACTTTCCTGACCGTAGGAAGGAAATATATGTGCAGCGCTTTAAACAAAAAGTACTTTACACCACGTCCTAAGGCAACATGGGGAACATATTGGGGACTGTTTGCCTCAGCCCATTAATACATTCATTTTAGGAGGTTTCTGTTTGGGCATAAAAACAATACATCTACAACTTTTTGAATCGTTTAGAGTGTTTGTAAGTGAAACTGTATGTGACATTAGAGGCCTCCATGCAGGGCCTTGGTCAGATGCTGCTGGTGCAAACAAAAGAAACGTTTATAATGAAAAAGCCGCTGGGAATAAAGCATACTGAAGGAGATTTAAGAGATCTGAAGAGAGTCTTTTACCTTCGGGTGTCCAGCAGGGGAGTACGCAGCATATGGCTGAACCACCTCAGGGTCATCTTGGTCAGGGGTATAACTCTTCTCCTTTTCTCTGGCAGCGTACAGCACAGTCTCCGACGGGCTCACTGAAATGAACAGCTCATTGTGAATGGTCTGCTAGTACAGTTAGTTCAAGTCAGCGGGGCAAAGACATCACACAAATGCATTTGTAATGTAGTTTAATGTTGACCTTTTTAGATTGGTTCCAGTTTTCTTTTAAATTTGACTGAGTATGGAATGTAGTACAAACAAAAAAAGTTTTTTTGTTTGAAAGCATGATAGGACAAATAAAAAAAGAGTAATTGAATAATTTTCAGCTGGCTTTTTCATAAATGTTCTTCCCTAGGGTAATTCTGCAGATACACTGTTTATATATTATAAAAAAAAATTTAATCTGGTTTTACGGCAGATTTAACTGCATTGAATCATATGGCACAACTGTAAAGCTGAGTGATTCACTGCATCTCATATATCAACTTGCCATTTGAAGAGTTTCTGTTTACTCAGAGTTATAGAACAGCTACCTGATAATGCATCTTGAACCCTGAATGGAGGGCTGTAGTGTGTCTGTCCCCTCTTTAGTTTAAACATATTTGACAGCCTGTTGACTCACCTACAGTGACCTTGTTTGGGTTCTTGGGGTCGGGGAAGGACAGGTAAACCATGTACTCCTCCCTCCAGGCCTGGTCCAGACCGGTTTCGGGGTCCTGCCATCTCTTTAGCATGAACTGCACCGTCTGCTCGTCTCCGGCTGTGGTGGCCATATGGGGCACTTTGGTCAGCTCCCTGTGGAAGAAGAAGGCGTGAAAGAAGATGTTTTGGATATTCAAATGCCTAAAATATGAAAGGGCTATGAGGTATTTAAAGTTTTTTTTCAGTAAACCACAAAGGGATCAAGTGATCTGTTGTTCTAGAGAAACTTTAATACACCATAGGGAAAAATGCTAAATGAATTCCATGGCTTCATACTAATGTGTATTACTCTTTTCAATGTGAATGACAACAATGGCTTCTTTTTTATTCCCTGTTCTCATCTTGTAATCAGTGGAACGAACAACATCAATAGACAATATTAAACAGTATACCATGATAATAGAACAAAAACTCACCTAAGGTTTTCTTGAATCTGGATGTTGTCCACCTCAGACAAGAACTTCTCAATGAAGCTCTCGTCCACATCCTTGGTCACATCCTTCACCCAGGACGGTGCCGAGTTGCTGCTCTTATTGATACCAAAGTGGCCAATTAGGATCCCGAAGGTCAGTACGGCAGCACTACACACAATCCCAATCAACAGCTGCTTTATCATCCTCTCTGTGGAATGAAGTCTTCAAAGGAAAAGTTCTTCTTGTCTTTGGACCTGAATCCTTTACCAGAGAAGGAGCTCTCTCCAAATGTCAGGAGTGTTGTTGCGTTGCTCAGGAAATCCAGGCTTGTGTAAGAGAAAACCCTCACACCACACTTTCAAATGATCGCTGCAACACCAGTGCAGCTCCAATAAGAAGAGACAGGCTCATTGTAAAGTTTACCCATTAATGTTTGAAGATGGGATGGACTTTATCCATGTGTTACTGTGTGTGTGTGTGTGTGTGTGTGTGTGTGTGTGTGTGTGTGTGTGTGTGTGTGTGTGTGTGTGTGTGTGTGTGTGTGTGTGTGTGTGTGTGTGTGTGTGTGTGTGTGTGTGTGTGTGTGTGTGTGTGTGTGTGTGTGTGTGTGTGTGCAGGGGATTTTATTTGCATCATTTATTTAGTTTGAAATGTTCAATCGTCACCAGTATATTATGATGGGAATTTACAGTGATATCAATATGTATGTAGGTTTCCTGGATACAAAATGTTCTCAGACAGAAGGGTTTCGCCCTGACCATTGTCAGGCAATTATTATATGGATGTTAAGGTTTGTAATTAACATGCTGCGCTTCCCCTTCTGTCTGCCCCCCCACCCAATTTAGGACTGTAATGTGGATTGCCTTCCTTCCTGTGTTTCTCTCTCCCTTACAGTAATCACTGTTTGATGGAGTTTGTCCACATGTGTTTATGAAATTACGAAAAGGATATTGGAGGATGTTGGTTTATCATCAGATGCACTTTACTGATTTCCTACCTGTTGGGTGGGATCCCAAAAGCGCTGCGCAGCTAAATGGGTGATGTATATCAGAATCAGAATACCTTTATTAGTCCCACAGAGGGGAAATTTGCATAGTTACAGCAGGAAAAATACCCACAGACAGCTTAATGTTACACATGTTACATATGTTACATGCATTAAAAAAAAGTACTAAGTTATGATATAATTAAAAATATAATTAAAAATAAATTAAAAAAGTTACATAATTTTCAAAATACACATCCTGTAACAGTTCTTAGGATTTAGCAGCCAGGTATAAATTACACAGTTATTAACGGCATATGTATATTGCACATATTGCACATAGTTGGTTGGTATTTAGCAGCAAAGGGTGATATAGTCTGTGTTGTGGTGTGTGTAGGGGGGGGGGGGGTCTACTAGGGGCTGTGCTGGTTGTATAGTCTGACAAGCAGTTATGACATCAACCTCACTAATTATTCAACATCAGAACTAGTTATATTCTGTGGTTTTCCACAGCGCGCTCTGCGACAGCCTCATGAATCTTCACCTTCTAGAAGGTTCAACATTAACACAGTATTTTGAAGATTTTACGTATTTGCAGTCCATCTGAGGCCCCTTTTAAATAAACAAAGCAAATCTATCCAAATGACAGTAGGCTCAGACTAATACTAGTTACCTATTTAGGATATGTGATCACAGCTGAGGGACAAATCCCTCTCTCCTAACATATTAAAGCTATTGAGTCTCTCCTTCTATTCCAGAATCTTAGTGCACATGACGTTGACCTGGACTGCTGACAGAGCTTTACTGACTTAAACAACTCTCGCACCCACACTGGGTCTGCCATAGACTGATACCAGACCATTTTCACAGTTCAGTCAGACAACTCACCTGTTTCTTAATATGTTTATTAGAAGCAGCATATAGTTTGAGTTTGGCGTCTAGGCTCGGGCCTCATCACTCCACCGATGTAGATAGAACATTGAGTGATGATTAGATAACTCTCCCCCGAGCCTACAGGTGGAAGCTGGGGTGAAGCTGGGGTGGTGGGGGGGCAGGCAAGCAGCAGCAACATGAAACACAACAGCAGGAACATGAACATGACTTGCAGTAGTAGCAAGTGAACACAGCAGTGGCAAACTGAACAATGACTATCATTTATTTCAAGAACTTTTATTTACAGAAACTCAACATTTCTAATCTGTGTGACACAAATATGCACGATTTTTTTAGGCTCCCCCTATTTATCTCAAAGTCGGCCTTCAGGGGAGCTCCCCCCCTCTTTAGGGGAGCCAAGCTCGCCCTGGCTTCCCCCCATTTCGAACACTGGCTATAACTCTTTATTAAATAACACGAGTTTGGTTTAAGCTTGTATATTTGTTATTTTCTTACCAGAAGGTGATTAAGTGTGGAATTTCCACCACATATATGAAGTTAGATTATGATTTAATAAGTGATTTCTGGACATTTTATAAATGCTAAAGTGAGGAATAACAAACGTTTAAATACAGGTTTGAAGCCTTGACATGTTTTAACAAAAATAAATGGATTAGTCTGAATATATCTAATTCAAGATACCCCCTTCTTAGCTTCACACTACTCCGCAAGTTGAACATGATGAAGACTTCACTTCATTTGCATTTCCATTTCCATTTTGTGATTTTTGTCTTAACATAACAAATGAAATAGTGTAACATATACAAATATATAAAAATAAATACAAACATTCAAACTATATTTCACACACAATACAACTCTGTCAGCACATACATAAAAATACTTCAAAACTTTGTCTTGTTTAATTTGTTCAGGCAAATAGCAACAAAAGTGAGTCTTGTCTTGTCAGTGCCTATAAATAATCAACTAAGATCATCTGAGCTGATAACATTGTTCATAGATCTTGTGAGTCTACGGACCTAATAGTACATTTCTTTCTTCCTGTATGCCTATGCCAAATGAACACAATCTTTGTTTTGTCGACATATGACTTCCACTTTATAGCTCAATGTGTAACTGTAAAATAAGAACTTCAAAGAATCAAATGATTTCAGTGTACCTATTCCAGGTTATTTTGGACTGATTTAGAAAACTTCTTGACACTTTAGTCAGAAAATAAAAACATTTTATTCTTTATTTTGAGAATAACATATGTTTATATTCACTTAACTTATATCATATGCCTGCATTTTAGTTGACAATGTTATTATGTAAAAGTTGATCATGCTGTTTATCTCACATTCTTTTTTTTATGTTGAACTGCACACTTATTAAAATATATTTCCTAAAATCCTAAATGTCCAATGTAATTCTCAAATGAACCACTTGTTTCTTCAACACCCATATCCTCTGACTAAAAGAGCCCTTTTTCTCTTCAAACCCTGAAGGGAAATTGTGATGATTTATTCAAAAGCTTAGAACAGGAAATAAAAGATAAGAATAAATGGAGAAGGAAACACAATAATGAATAATGTATCGTTCAGTTAATTAACTCATAAATTATATTTATAAATATATTTATTTTTTAAGAGGAACAACCAGGAATTACCCTCAGTCAAAGCAATGGCACACTCTAGTGGTTAGCTATGTTATTGCAGGCCATACCAACACGGAACTTCCCGTTCACAGTAAATGTTTCCTTCTATTTCTAACTGTAATATCTGCTCGCTCTTGTTTTGACATCCTTTTATGACCTTGTTGAAACTGCTATGTTAATCTATAAAATATGCTGGTAGTCTATTTGCTGAAAACCCGGCCGGAAGTCTATATATTCACACTTCCTGGAGGGCATGAAGCTGCAGACATGAAAACACGTCGTGAAATATAAAATATAATAAAACATCTTATATCTCATCTTCACCCCAGCTGGAGGTCACTAAATGACAGCAACTGTCTTACCTACGTTTCCTGTACTTCCCAGCATGCAACTCTTCCTTCAACACTTTCACTTTCCCTCTTGAATTATAGCCCGAGTGCTAATACTGCGTGCAAAGAAACTACACGGTGAGTTGACGATTATTAACACATTACATAATGATTCATGTGAAGCATGTAAGATAAGGGACTATATTAATGTAACGCCTCAGTTATGGTGGAGTATGACTTACTTACTTTAGGGATTCTTGAAATGAATAGACATTTGTGTGAAATCGAAACTGTTGCACTTCCATCCATCCTGTCACGTTGGTATGATCTTATGTGTTTGCGTAGCAGAAGTATGATTAACTATGTTGCTTTCATTAATGTCTTTTTTTTTAATGAGATAATCTCAAAGTGAAACCTGTGTGATGCAAAATCTCTCAATGTGTAATAAAGTCACCTTTTTGTTCACTAAGATCTGTGTCCACAGGTCTGATGTGTTATTTAAATTAGAAAATGCAAAATAAAGATACAATATCTCTGAACACATTTGTGCATTTGTGTGATATTTTGTTACAGGTGAGGGGATTTCCTGCTGTCATTGTCACCATGTTAGCAGCACCTCTCCTGTTGCTGCTGTTCCTCCCTTTTCCTCCCTCATCAGGAGCACAGCTACCAGATAAAGATCGAATTCAGGTTGACCTCAAAGCACCCCCTTTCCCCTGGGGCAGCATGAGGCTCCCTAAAACCATCTCCCCCATCCACTATGACTTGACCATCCACCCCAATCTGACCACCCTGGACTTCACTGGCGTTGTTCGTATCCAGCTGGACGTGCACGAAGACACCAACGCCATCATTCTCCACTCCAAGCATCTGCATATATCTAATGTATTGCTCTTTGCAACTGAAGGTGTGAAGCCTCTCAAGGTGTCGGAGCATCCTCGTTTCAATCAGCTCGCCCTGGAGTCAGACTCGGTGCTGGCCAAAGGGAGGAGGTATGAAGTTCAGCTGGAGTTCGCTGCCAACTTTTCTGAGAGCTACCATGGTTTCTACAAGAGCAGCTACCGCACCAGCAGTGGGGAAGTCCGGTGAGAGCAGGCTTAACGTATTTTTCTGAGTTTCTTTTGATGTTGCCGTATGTAGCATTTTAACATCACTGTATCAGTAATACATATACATGTTAATGCTTTAAAGTAAGACTATAAATGACCATAAGATTGGTCATTGATAGCCTTTATTAATACAATATTAAACTCTGCTGATGATGCTGTTTTTGGAAACACAAGGGTTGATGGGAAATGTACCTTAATTTTGAGAAACATCTCTACCAACAGTAACAGGTGTGAGACAAAAGCTATCAGTAATTTTAATGATGCCCATTGTGTATTGTAGTTTTACTGGACAAAATCAAATTTGGCAATGATATATTAATTGGTTTGGAAAATGCTAAATATAGAATCTTTAATTATCTTGTTTATATTTGTACAGCATGCCATTTTACAACCATCTATTTTCATTACTAGGGTCATGGCCTCCACGCAGTTTGAAGCCACCTTTGCTCGATTAGCCTTCCCCTGTTTTGATGAGCCCGCCTTCAAAGCCAACTTCACCATACGGATTACACGAGAGCCACGCCACATAGCCATATCCAACATGCCCATGGTACACCTGAAGGGTTGACAAATCTTTGCCTTCACATTTCTGTCAAATGTAATAATGAAACATACTACCCTGGAGAGATGTTTTATTTTTAGGGCTACCAAAAACGGTACTTATTCACCATCACCATACTGTCTGTATTTGACCTCTGCTTTGTTTTCTTTATCTCTATCACAACGCACCTGTGTTTCTTAGGTAAAAACTGATAAGCTGCCAGGCGGTTTGCTTAAGGATCACTTCGACACCACTGTAAAAATGAGCACTTACCTGGTGGCCTACATTGTGTCTGACTTCCTGTCTGTGAGCAAGACCACCCAGCATGGTGTCAAGGTGAGGAGGACTCAGAAACTGTGTATTTAGAATAGTTTGTAATTTCCTTCAAAGACACATTTCAACAGTTTATACAAGATACATTTGTTTGTTTCATATTCAGATGTTTGTAATATTTCTGTTACATTTATACTTATGAGTTTGTTCTTTTCTGTTCTGACCATCAGATTTCAGTCTACGCTGTCCCTGAGAAGATTGACCAGACAGCCTTTGCGCTGGATGCTGCTGTCAAGCTGTTGGACTTCTACGATGACTATTTTGATATTCCTTACCCATTACCCAAACAGGGTCAGTGGAAATGCATTCATTTTATTACCATGTTATTAATAGGGCTACAACTAAAGTTTATTTTCACGATCAACTAATTTGCTGATATTTTCGCGATTTAATTTTTTAGAAAAAACAAAAGAACATTTGTTTTAAAATTGTTGGATTAGCCGGTGACATGAATGTACCATATATGCAGTTGTATTGATGTGTTTGATGTTGTACTCTACAGATCTGGCTGCTATCCCTGACTTCCAGTCGGGTGCGATGGAGAACTGGGGGCTGACCACCTACAGAGAGACGGGTCTCCTCTTTGACCCTGACAAGTCCTCAGCTTCAGACAAACTGGGTATCACCAAGGTCATCGCCCATGAGCTCGCACACCAGGTAAAAAGAAAAACATTGGTGTCACAGTTAATCACGCTGTACAAAGTTGCCTTAATTATGAACATGTGATTAAAGTTGGAAGCTGCTGTCGAGCTAAGAACAAGAATTGCACAGTGGTTACAGTTCTAAACTTAGAGATGCATATGTATGTTAAATGCTGGTCTTGAACATTCTTCTTCGTTTGCAGTGGTTTGGGAACCTGGTGACGATGGAGTGGTGGAACGACCTGTGGCTCAATGAGGGTTTTGCGAAGTTCATGGAGTTTATTTCTCTCAGAGTCACCTACCCAGAGCTGCAAGTGGTGAGAGACAAGCACGTACTTTTACTTTACCTGAAACATGTAAGCAAGGGATCACAGCATAGCAGCTCTCATCCTGTAATATGCCATACAGTACAGTGTCATTTTGTTTATTCATTCTCTATTTCTGTCTTTTCAAGTGAAATTCAAAATGACTTGCATAAAAAAGAAGATGTTAAATGTACTATATATTGGCTGAATAACTCTTGTGTTATCACCTTGTTAGGTGAAACAAGCAGGCGATGAGAGCGGTTTTGATTATTTTGAAGTGGTTAAGGGTGCCTGTAAAACATTTCAACATTTTGTAAAGTCTATCCTGAACTCCTCTTACTCGCTTACCTCATCTCCTCCTTCCGTTCTCATTCCTCTCCCGCCTCTCTCCTTTTCCAGGATGACTTTTTCTTGGGGAAATGTTTTGAGGCCATGGAGGTAGACTCTCTCAGCTCCTCCCACCCAGTCTCCACTCCCGTGGAAAACCCCACGCAGATCCAGGAGATGTTCGACGACGTTTCATACGACAAGGTCAGCTTCATTCTATCAAAGGACCAACCATTTACTGATATACAGTATAATAATTGCATTTATCAGAAAGCCTTACCCAAAAAACAAAAGTAAAAAAGAAACATCAGATTGTTAATTTCCTACATGCCTGTGTTTTCATCTGATTTTAGGGGGCATGTATTCTGAATATGCTGCGAGACTTCCTGACTCCTGAGGCTTTTGAGATTGGCATCATCCGATACCTGAAGCGCTACAGCTACCAAAACACCGTCAACAGCCACCTGTGGGAGAGCCTGACCAATGTGAGCCATGCATTCGAGCCTAAAACGAGTGTTGCTGCCTGTTTTTCAGCTTGACATTTTATCATTAGCCCTCAAGTATTACAGATGTCAGTGTGACACTTGACAATGGCTGTGTTTGGGATTGAAAGCTGAATGTGTCCCCCAGTGTTGTTGTTTGTAAAAGTTGTGTTTGCTCTCCATCAGGTCTGCAACTCAGATGATCTGGACGAAGGCCGGATTAAGCACAAAGAATTCTGCTCTAAGCGTGACGTCCAGTCTGGAGCCACTGTAAGTTTCAATTATTTTAAACCATTTTGAACCAATACTCTGTCTTAGCAAACAGTCCCTAAGAATTATAATACAACAATAACATCTGCAAACAGAATTTAATTGTTTTACAATTTTACCCTGCTACACAAATTCCATATCACATACTAGCGTTATATAATTATCTCATGTAGCTGTATCACAAATCTGTCACTTATAATGATGTTAAATCATTTATTGTGGATCTAAATTTGTGTTTGTGTTTGTGCATACGCAGAAATGGTACTCTGGTGATGAGCTAGATGTCCGGGCCATCATGGACACCTGGACGCTGCAGGAGGGCTTCCCATTGGTCACTGTGGAGGTCAGAGGTCGGGAGGTCAGGCTCAGTCAGGAGCGTTACCTGAAGACAGACGACTACTCTCTCACTGAAGGGTAACAAGTCAAAATAATCCACATTATTCAAGATTATGGCAGATATCAAAAGTGTCAAATATACGTCATTTCAAAAGTCCCTTTTCCTGCATTTAAAATACATTTTAAAGCCACAGTCTCATACTCTACACTACCATCAGATTGTGACAAAGGAAAAACAATGAAATACAGCACGCTGCAAACCGTTATAGCTCGTAAAAATCCAATAATTAATTGATAGGTGTCATTTCTGATGATTATGTAATAGTGTAGCAGTAATTGAAGCATGCAACAGTGATTATTTTGACTAGCTTAACATTAAGTTACAGTAATTGTTACAAGCTATTATTTTTTGGGGTGTATCTTCCCAAGTACAGTAGTTTGATATTTAATTGTTCATTTTATTCATTATCGTGGGTTGGTGTCAGATTTCTTTGGCAGATCCCTCTGACCTACATGACCAGCACCTCCAGCACCGTGCACCGCTTCCTGCTCAAGACAAAGACCGGTGAGTGCATTGCCCAGTGTGAAGAGGCTGATTTTCAGATGAACATTCATAACATCCATTCATAAAACAGTATTACATCTACAAGTCCTCATTGCTCATCTCTACTCCTCCTCCATGCAGATGTCCTGTACCTGCCGGAAGAGGCGGACTGGGTGAAGTTCAACGTGGACATGAGCGGCTACTACATGGTGCACTACGCAGGCGAGGGGTGGAACTCCATCATCAAACTGCTGCACCACAACCACACGGCCCTGAGCAGCAACGACCGCGCCAGCCTCATCCACAACGTCTTCCAGCTGGTCAGGTCTGTTAAAGGTCACCTATTATGCAAAATCCACTTTTTCATGTCTTTTATACATCAACATGTGTCCCCTCTGTGTAAAGAGATTCTGAAAGTTTCAGGAAAAAAGATTCTCTCTTTTTGTCCTGATCCATTTATATAAAAACCTGTCTGAAAATGAGCTGATCAGATTTTGGCCACTTTATGATGTCATCATTTGGCTTGTGTAACCATTAGCCAATAACCAACCAAGGTAACCCCCCCCCCCCCACCTTATCACATGAATCTCCTCCTAGAGCACCATTAGCCGCGTTCACACCGGAGTACTTTTCCCCGTACTTTTCGCGTTTAGTTCCGTTAGTACCCCTTATGTCGCGTTCACACCAAAAAGAGTACTTAGTGCCGGGAACTTTTACCCCCATTTTTAGTGCCTGCTGAGAGATGGTACTATCCTGGGGGGAAAAAGTGCCCCAGTTCTGATTGGCTGGGCGAATTGCAAACCACGCCCCGTAAAACTCTGAAATGTTTTGTAGAGCCGCCATTTTATTATCCTCGCATTAGCATTATTAGCATTAGCATTCACCCAACGCACAAACTCAGAGAGACTAACTTATGGCAACACAAAAGAAAACATGGGAGCGGTGGAGATGAGGAGGTGTCGGCGTTCTGGCGATTTACTCGGAAGGCTTCAGTAGAAGCTGCTGGGAGTCCCAGCAGCTTCTACTGAAGCCAGTCCCCAACTCCGGGGACTTCCGGCCGGGGACTCCGGGTGGCAGTATCTATACATCCATGGGCAGTATACGCCGTGAGGTTGTTTGCGGCCTGCCAGTAAACCCAAAGCAGAAGAAGACGAAGTGACGTCAGCGGCTCATTTGCGTAATCTTCCCTCAGGGAACTTATTCCGGTGTGAACGCGATCTGTACTAAATGCCCTGGGGTAATTAGTGCCGGGGCACTAAGTGCCGGCACTAAGTACGGCAAAGTACTTGGTGTGAACGCGGCTAACCAAATGTCTCTCAGAGGGGCGTGGGGAGTGGCTCCTTATTTTCATCTAAAGTAACAGACAGAGAATCAGCACTTTTGAAACAGGGCTGAAACAGAGGGGATTATGGGATGCCACAATGCATGATCTGTTTGGTATTTCAAAACCAACGCTTCAGAGACTAGTTTTGTATATAACTGAGAACTATAATATATTGATGAAAAGAGTATAATAGGAGACCTTTAAGAGATCGGATAAATATTTTTAACATGCTGTTTATCCTGCATCACACAATTCCTAGCTCACAATTCCCATACAAATATTTTTTTGTGCTAACAGAGGTTGTCATTACTGTAACCTGAAATGTAATGTTTGCTAATATGGACCAAACTGCCGCATGGTGTTGATTTGAAGCCTTCCATGTGTGCTACAGCACGGAGAAGGTGAGGCTGGACACGGCTCTGGAGCTGTCTCTGTACCTGTCCAAGGAGACCGAGATCATGGCTGTGACTCAGGGCTTTGGAGAGCTTGTGCCTCTGTACAAACTGATGGAGAAGAGAGACATGGCTGCTCTGGAGAATCAGATGAAGGTAAGTGAAGGCAGCATTCGAGGCACAAATCAGACGATATAACATTACAAAGAGAAGAGAGTCTTAAAGTTAAAACTACTCTTAATGGAGATTCATGATGTCACACTGCTTGAAATGTTTTTGTGACATTCAAACTTGTCTATGAATGTAATAATCCCACATTTCAATGTTAACACCCACTTAGAGCAAAGTAGTAATGCGAGTGAAAGGCTAAAGATTCTAGCCATGCTGGATGTTGGCATTAGTCGGCCCTTATTGACTTTATCAAGCTTGTGTGTGAGAGAAAACAACTCTGATTGGTTGTTCAGTTCAAGCTTTTCTATGCACAAGAAGATAAACGGATGTCAGGGAAGCAACCAAACAACTACAGTAAAGAGGACACACACATAAGGATTCATTTCTCCTCAATTGAAATCATCTGATTATTCTCTGATATTTTCACAACCCATTGCCATCTGAAATGAAGCCAAGTGGTGAAAGAAAGTGAAAATGGATGGCAAACACTGCTCTGCTTGTCATCATGAATGTATTATAACAATGGCTTGTATATCCAGTCATTCCCCTTTTTGAATGACAACTACTCACTACAACCACCTTCTGGTATATACTGATATGTGCTAGTCAGCCATTCGCTGTAGTGTATTCAGATGCCATTGTTCCGCCCAGACACAGATGCCATAATGGTGACATAAGACAACAGTACGACTCTATATAGCTGCAGGAGGTCAAACATTCCACAAGGAACATATTAACTGCTAGCGCTTCTGTGTAGCAGGAGAAGTTTTCACACTGAGTCATGGTTCTTGCATAAGCTCTATAAAAGTGTTGTACAGTTAAGTGCTGCTTGTGACTGCTCGAAGTTCCTCTCAGGCATTGAACCAGAATACAACACAAGTTTGGGAGTCATACAGTTGAAAAAAATAGTTATTGTTTTGTATTATCATAGTTTACTTTCTAATAAAAAAATACCCAATGATGTTAGTGTTATAACTAACAATTATTTTCAACATTTCTTTGACTGATTGACATGTTCCTATTGCTTGTTTTGTCCAAACCAGTCAACCAAACGGAACCAAACAAAATGTAATTTACAAAGCTGGGGTTATATCTTTGATTCATAGTTGTTTTTAAAACTGCGTGTGTCTCTCAGGACTACATTGTGGATTTGTTCCGGGGGCTGATTGGCCGGCAGGAGTGGACTGACTCTGGATCAGTGTCTCAGCGAGTGCTGAGGAGCTACCTGCTGCTTTTTGGCTCCTACAGGAACTACGCTCCCTGCGTGTCAAAAGCCACTGAGCTCTTTACCAAGTGGAAGGAGTCTGACGGCACCATGAGGTCAGATATTTGTTAAGGATTCTTCTTAAAAGATGCTGCCAGAGCTGAGGCTTTAATATGAAGTATTTCACATTTAAAGTTTGTCATATAATTGTTATTGATCCTTGTCTGTTTTTAGCCTCCCTGTCGACATCACCATGGCGGTGTTTCTGATTGGAGCTCGAACACCAGAGGGGTGGGACTTCCTGTTGGAGAAGTACCGCAGTTCCCTGCAAATGTCTGTAAAGAGCCGCATGAAATCTGCAATGTCCACCAGTCCTCTGCCGGAGAAGCTCAAGTGGTGGGTACATCATATATAAATATCACACTCCTGCCAGCATTAGGTTTCTCGTTCTTCTTACCCTTATTTGTTTTTCCTCAGGATGATGGAGCACAGCCTCTCCAATGTGGTGATGAAGACTCAGGACCTCCCGGACGTGATGGTCTCCGTCAGCAGGAACCCCCGCGGCTACAAAATGGCCTGGGACTTCCTCCGGGCAAACTGGCACATCCTGATCAAGAAGTCAGTCAGCCCCTCATGCATTTTCACTCATCATTTACTTTCATGTCTTAAGTTTTGCAAATTTGTGTGGAATCCAAGTTTGTTAGTCAAAATTGTTTAGCATGTCATGTAGACATTTACACTAAACGTCAATATTGTGGTTGACAGGTGAGAATTTAATTAGAACTGTAGCTCAAAACCATAGAGCCCGAGCATACTTGTTTGTTCAATGAAATGTGTGTATTCTGAACGCTGAACTTTGTCTCTGTTTGCTCCAATATTATAGATTTGAATTGGGATCCAGCACTGTTTCATTCATGGTGACTGGGGTGACTAGCCAGTATTCTACCAGGGAGATGTTAGAGGAGGTAAGGAAGGCTGTGTCCATACTTTTGGTCGAATTGTGTGTCTATATAAAGTGTGGATTGTTGCCTCAAAAACCTTTTTTATTTTAAATGCATTTTATTATTTATTCATGTGAAAAAAAGCATACATTCATCTCCCAGATAGGCCTATGTGCTGCTCTAGGTCTTAATCTTGTATTGAGATAAATGTGGATTATTTAAAGTCAAGTCAAATATATATTCTAAGTCCACTGGCTCTGCTTTCAGGTGAGAAGCTTCTTCGGCTCTCTGGATGAGGAGTCAGGCTCAGAGATGAGATGTATCCGGCAGGCCTACGAGACCATCGAGGATAACATCCGCTGGATGGACAGAAACCTTCCTCTGCTGCAGGCCTGGCTGGACAAACGCAGACCCAAAACTCTGCATGAGGATCTGTAGCTTCAGAGGAAACAAAACAAGTCTGGAGTGGAAAATCAGTTAGCTAAAGGCAGAAACTAAATCTAAGTCAGACCCGAATCCCAAAGAGGATGCCTTTTGTATTTGAACACAAATCCAAGCAGCTTGTAATTACACTTGAATATTAACACCACTGATTGCTGGCTAGCACTCCGTAAACATAAAGATACAAAAAAGAAAAGAAAAAGGTTATCTCAATACATATAATTAATTTCCCTGATCTGATGAGGTGTCAGCACTTAAGACTTACTTTCTGCCACCTCTCCAAACTGAAGCCTAGAGCTTTGTCACTAAGGGTTGTTCAGTGTGTTTCTCAGGTTGAAAGAGATGTATGTGATTGTAGATGTTAAGCCCCCCTGTGTGTGTGTGTGTGTGTGTGTGTGTGTGTGTGTGTGTGTGTGTGTGTGTGTGTGTGTGTGTGTGTGTGTGTGTGTGTGTGTGTGTGTGTGTGTGTGTGTGTGTGTGTGTGTGTGTGTGTGTGTGTGTGTGTGTGTGTGTGTGTGTGTGTGTGTGTGTGTGTGTGTGTGTGTGTGTGTGTGTGTGTGTGTGTGTGTGTGTGTGTGTGTGTGTGTGTGTGTGTGTGTGTGTGTGTGTGTGTGTGTGTGTGTGTGTGTGTGTGTGTGTGTGTGTGTGTGTGTGTGTGTGTGTGTGTGTGTGTGTGTGTGTGTGTGTGTGTGTGCTGTTTCCTTTGTAAGGTCTGTGTTGAAGTTTTTCATTCATGCTGCGTTATCTCTGCAGAAACATCATAAATAGTGTACAGTGTTGTGCAAATAGTTAATGTTGCACAAAATAAATAAATTGCTAATTAGATATTTATTTTTCTCTCATATTTTGGTACCACACCACTTCTTACATTACACGAAAAAGAGGAAGATGCCTAAAAGAGGCGGAAAGCTTCTAACTGCTTCTTCTGAATGATTTTATAAAACGTACTTCTCCTAATTCTATTGTTAGATGCCTATTTCAAGGTTGTTAAACCTTCATTTACATACATTTTCCTGCAACTCAAGATCACACTGCTGTAAGATCCGATCTGATACAGTCGTGCGCTGTTTGCTTGAGTTTCCACTGTCGAATCAGTGTCAAACATGAATTCTGACCCCACTGTTCCTCCTTGGTAGCATTTTCAACAATATTGAAAGATGACAAAAATAAATTGCACTATAAGGAATGTGTTGTTACAGAAAGTCTGTGGTTTGTTCAACACAACAGTGAATGTGTTATTTTGTAAGGACAACATGTGTTTGTTAAATAAAATATTGGAAAAATAAAGATAATTTGACCTAATTCAATTTGTATTCCAGTTATTGTATTATTTGCATCTTTATAGTACTGGTAATCCTTGCATGTTATGCTCACAGAGATGTATTGATGCACCTTTGTACTTTTCACTCCTCTGATGAGCGAGTCAAATACTTTTTCAGCAGTAAAGATGACATTTCCTGGTTTGTGGGGTCATGTAACAATCATTGGGTTCACCTGTCTTTCTATTCACTCACACAGACAAACACACTGGCACAGCATAAACTCTAACATGACAGGGGGCTTAACAAAGTAGTGTGAGTATTTGTGAATGAAAGCACCCATTTTTATGTGCGAACATCACTTTACTTACAAAATGTACCTAGTTGCTCTGCAGATTTACTAAGTTAAAAAATAACCTCTGCTTTCATAAGATGTTATCTAGACTGGGGTTTGACGACTGGAAATCTTCAACGGAACGTTTGTTTAACAGATGGGAGTTGAGTTTCATCACAGCATACTGAGGCCTAAAACTAATTTCTGACAATCCATTTTTGTCACTGTCTCTTTTGCAAGTGTCCCAACTATGTAAAGGTGAGGGTAACCATTTGACTCAGGTCCAAAACCAATGAGTTAATTGAGACAATACACTTTCCAGGATTTCATGTTTTCACCCTTATCACTTTAACCTGGCTCAATCTCTGCCTACCGTTTCTATACAATTTTACAAAGAAGGACAAAGTGCTGTGGCAGCTGTCTGAGATAAAATATGGAAGAACAGTATCATCACTTGCCACTCAATCTCTATAGAAAAGTTGACCGCTCTTCCTCTGCTGCTCTTGATTCTGTGGCTTACCTCTCCCATGAGGCCTTGTGGAGAAAGGTAGCTGTTTCTTTAAATCTTCGAGTGTTGCCATAAATTCTTCTTTAGGACCTTTAGCACGAACTAATAAAACACACCGTTCCAACTGATAAAACACGTATACATTCATAAATGTGAGCATTTATTCATGCACATACCACTTCTGTATTACATAAACACTGACGCTGTTGATATAACAAAGACTGCTTCATTTTCTGAGGGTGTATCAGGGGCTGACAGACAAGCTGGGCTTTGCACTTAGTCCAGCACATGCTCACACGCACACACACACACACACACGCACGCACGCACGCACGCACGCATGCACGCACACACACACACACACACACACACACTGCCCCCTCATCAGCACACCCACAATAGAAACTGCTCTCTGCTCCAGTGAGTTTTCCCCACCCAGTCGTACACCTGAGGAGAGCCGTCTCTGGACAGGAGGTAAGAGGCCGAACTTTGTCTTTCTGCTTCCTGGTTTTGAAATGTCCTGTAAATTACATCAATTCCTGAAAACCGATCAAATTTTGTGAAATGACCTCAAATTAAACACATAGTAGCCGTTTATTTGTTTAGTCCGTATTAACAGACTGGGCCCCTGTTCCAATATGCCTACTGATCATGTGTTGTGAATTTTGACCTCTCCTACCGCTCATTGTGTGGCCAGTAATCTATTCAGTTTATAAACATGGTAATGTTAGACCATCTTTGAAATGTAAATAGAGTTTTTGTTCTCCTATGAGGATATTCAACATCCCTTTAGGGACATAATCCACAAAAGAGTTCAGGTGAAATGAGGAAAAAGTTCAGTTAACTCTGATCAAAATGTGTCTCCTTTTGGCAGATGATACTATAACTTTGAGATATGCTGTTAATTTCCACTTCAGAGGACATGAAATGAACGGACCACGTACCAGCAGTTACAATTTGTTAACAGTGACCTGGTTATGGTGTCGGTTACTTGTTATTCAAGCAGTGTTTCCAGTTATCTATTGACCTTGTATCAGTATACGAGGGGACTATATGCCAGTGATTGCCAAACTGATCAGTATCATTTTTTGTTTGTGGCCTTTGAAAACAATCTATATTCAAGAACAGCCCTTTTTTCAGATTGTGACAATGCATTTTCCATGTGATCTAATGAGTTTTTAAATGGTCCTGGTAGCTTAAGAGCTCAACCCTGACAAATTAAAAAATAAAAGCATGCATACTGCGGTGTTGTTCTTGAAAATCCTGAAAAAGTTAATGAAATTTAGACCGAATGCTTTACTGTACTTTGATATCGATGCTTCTGGCCCTCCTTTACCTCAATATTCCAGTTGATCACCTGACAGGTTCCCAAGCACAGTGGAACAAATGTAATCATACAATCTTTGCGAAATCATACCAATCAGTGCAGGGAGACTGGATGACCGTAAACTGTATGAGGTTACTGCAGGGCAAACTGTTTTCCAATGCTTCCAATGTACTTTTGTGGATCTATTATCTCTCTGCCTAGGCAGGCAATACAATATCATGAGGTCTTGAAAACATTCATGGGTTTTAGGTTCAAAGTTTATTTTCTGTTGATCCAGGAAGAGGAATACTAGGCAAGCAATGTAATTGTGTAAAATGTTCTCTAATTAAGCAAGTAATGAATAGCAAGTCAGTGTGCGATGTTTTTTTCCTGTGTCCCCTTCAGGTTTGTTCTGTTTCTAACTCGACTTCCACTTTGGACCATTGGTAGTTTATCCACAGAGCACCGAGGATGTCTTTGAATATTCCCATTCTAGAGTAAGGCACCGATCTCTTCATATATTTGTTTATTTGATGATTAATTCAGCCATTTTCTTCTCTCTTTGCTTCCTTACTTTGATTGATAACTATTAAAAGTTAAAATATTGCAAATGTTTTTTTTCTCTTCATTCAACCTAAAAAAAGAGAAATACCGCAGTGCTAACTCTTCTAATTACCACAAACCGATGTTTTATGTTGGTCTATGTGTTTCAGATTTAACATAATTTTTTGTTAAAAGAAAAAAGTCTTAAATGTTTATAAATCCTCACCGGCCATCCTATTAGGAACACCTTGCTAGTGCCATTTAAGACATCCCTTTGCGTTCAGAACTGCCTTCATTATTTGTGAGTTTATTGATGATAGCATCACGCAGTTGCTGCGATCTTTAATCCCCCGTTACTCCCAAACTAAATGTGCTTTCTTGGATTGAAATCCAGCTGTGTAGACCATTTGAGTAGAAAAAACCAGAGATGATAAAAGCGTTATAACATGGCGTGTTATACTGATGGAAGTAGCCTTTGAGGGTGAGTACCCTGTGATAGTTAACATGGTTAGCAACCATACTCAATTGGTTGCTTATTGAGGGGCCTTAAGTGTGACAAGAGACTTTCCCGCAGACTTTACACCACAACCAGCAGCCTGAACCAGTCATACAATCCAGGATGTATCCAAAGCATTCATGTTGTTTATTTCAAATCTGACACTTCCATCTGAATGCAGAGCAGATATTGAGATGAATCAGACAATCCTCAATTGTCCACTTTTGGAGATCCTGTGCCGATTGTAGACTCAGTTTCCTTTCCTTTGCTGAGGGAAGTGACACTTAGTGTGGTGTTCTGCTGCGGTAGACAATCTACTTTAATGTGTTGTGCACTCAGAAATGCGATTATGGACACCTTGGTTAACGCAAAGGAGTTCTTTCTTTCGTTTAAAAGCAATTAACCTTAGAGATTATAGTGCTTGAAAATCTGAGCAGTTTTTGAATTACTCAAAGCAACACCTTCAAAATCAGGTAAATCACCTATCTTCACCATTCTGTTGCTTGGTTTTATGTTCAGGGGCCTCATTTATAAAGGGATATACGCTCAAAAAATGGCGTACGCCAGTTTCTACGCAATGTTTGCGATTTATAAAATACTAACTTGACGGGAAAATGTGCTGTCCTCCACGCAAACTCTAACCCATGCGTACGCACTAAGCACACAAACGGGAGAGACGAGAAACTGCGACACCGTTGGCAGAAGGAAGAATGGAGAGAAATATGTGGAAATAATACCATAAATAAAATGTTACCTCTCATTTATCAAATATGAAGAATTCATTTTCAAACATTGATTAAAGCCAATCTTAAAATGATTAAACAAACGCCTGTTTGAGACTCCTCAGTGCACACAAAAACATAACTTGGAGAAATAAATAAATACGGATATGCTATTTAAAACCACCTCGAATATGTTGTGTTAATGTTATGAAATGTTTTCTCATAAATGATGCGGTAAGCAGGAGGACAGAATTACGTCTAAACTGACGCCGTTTTGCATTTCTATAGGTTGTAGATACGAGCATGGTTTTATATACTATCACGTTTAATCGTGTTTTATGCCGTTTGCCAAGACTTGATAAGTCGCTCGTAAAACACAGGAGGTATGGAAACTAAGAACACCGTGGTAAATTGTACAGCTAATATAACACAACACATTGTATTTCCTTTAACTGGTGGATTATGGATATATAGTTGCTGCGACAGCTGGAACACAAACCACAACACAATACAAACAAAAATAATTCAGATCCAGTCGTCATGACTCCACTCCGGAGGGATTCCCCGATCATTTCTTAGTTTCTCATCAAGGGGGGGTCTCCTGTCCCCGGTACAAACACACTGCCTGAGGAAGGTTATGTGTATTTTTTTTGTCATTAACTTTTTTCGGACCACTTATTTATTTATTTTGGTGACGATCCGACCTCCATGCTGCTACTCTGGTTCAAACTGCATCCACCAAACAATATGATTTATCTCCACCTCCCCAAAATAACCAAAATCTGACACGGTGCGAGATGTCTTTTTTAGCTGTTCTATCGTAATTTCCTGCGATCTTCTTCATGCAGTCAGTCAGAATGAATGAATGAATGGGCGTTTCTTTGACTATGTATAGGCAAATATGGGCGTTACGAGTCGATTGTGATTTATAAAGGGAAACAGGCGTAGGGAGTGCCGTACGCACTTCCCTCGCCGGTACGCAATGTTTTGTGAATCGGAAAATGGCGGAACATTTATGTACCTATTTTTGTGCTTTGTACTACGTAAGCAACCTTCCTACGTCAATCCTACGCAAGGCGTTATAAATGAGGCCCCAGGTCATGTGTAGGTGAGTTTAATTGCTGTAACGTGATAGGCTGATCAGATTTGTGCTTTAACGAGCAGCTGAACAGGTGTTCCTAATGAAGTAGCTGTGAGTATATTTTTGGTTTTTGTTGCTGTTTCCTTTTCATGTCGACCTTTATTGGCTTTTCTCTCCATCTTCCTCTGTCTTGTAACCATCTCCATCTTTCTCATCCCCCTCTCCCCTTTCTCCTCCTCTTCAAGGATCTTCCTGGGCATCCTGGGCTTCGGCCTCTCCATCATGTTCTGCACGACCTTCTGCAGGGTGTGCAGTCGCTTCAGGGAGGAGCAGATCGATCGGGAGGCGGCGAGACGGAGTAACCAGGAGCTGCGCCCTCCGATATATTTCATCCCTTTCCATGGGAGCCTGTCACAGCACGACAGCGAAGACGTCCCAGGCATGCCCCGATACAGCCAGGAGCTTTACCCCCCATACAACAACGCTGCCTTCTGTGGGCCCCCACCTTCCTATAATGAGGTGATTTTAAACAAGCCAAGTGTTTGTCTGTGGCATTTCCTGTCCCTGAAACCCCAGATTTACTGTAAAATCTGGATTTGAACTTTTTGTTTCTTTTTGTGTATTTCAGCTGGAATTGAAGCCGGATGATCTTCCCCCTGCTTACACAGATTATAGCGTTCCTGTGTATCCCCTCCCATCTCCACATCACATGGTTCAACCACAAACACCACACTAAGACGGGACCACCCTCCTGTGCCTTTGTTTATCGCTCTGGAGTCGATAATGTTTCAAAGATTATTGATGTGACCTTTTTTATTATTGTTATAATTCATGTAATGATGGTAGAGAGGGGATAACATCTGTATACTGTAAATGGCACCAGGTTTCAGAAAACAATGCCATGAGTATGCTGCAATCTCTCAAGGCCAATTCCATTTTTAATCCAATATTTTATTCTATGCCCCCACTTGTTATTCTCTCCACCATGGAAACCATGCTTTTGATCCTGTCTGTTTGTCTTGTGTTTCATTAGCAGGGTCTCAATAGCCACTTTACAGGTATGTAAGTAATAAGTGTGAGTTCAGATGTGAATGTGAAACCAATTATGCCACTATGTGGCCATTTATAAAGCACTTTGTTTTTGCTCAGGTCTCCTTTACCCTATGTATTAGTGCCTGCAGAGAATTTGGATCAAACATTTTCTCCATATATTTGGATAGGCTATTTGTTTCCTGATTGCCAGAGTCTTGTAGTTGTGTCCTCCAAAAAGTGGTATAACTCTTAAAGGTATTTGATATTCCTTCTGTGCAATCGTAAAAAATGTAATCACATTCTGCTGATAGGTGGCACAACAACACAATTAATTGAAATGGCCATAGCTCAATGTTCACAAGTCTTTGATTCTTATTGTGCACAATTTATCCTCGTAAGAAAACACATTTTTATAGATAGGGTTCAGATGATGATCATGATGATCCAGATGCTGATTCACATTTCTTTTTACAAAAAACAAGTGAAGAAGAGAGGAAAAAGGTGCTCTTAAGAGCTTTGTATCTTTTTTGTGTTTTATGTATAATGTAATATGTAAGACGGATCTGAGGAGCAGCCTTGGGACAAAAAGAGAGACACATGTATGAAAGTCCTCTATTTGTTTTCAGCGACTGAAAGATGTATTGATGTGTTCAGATAGACCTGGTAGAGCTGAGGTTTCCTGTATATTTTTAATATGATTTGGTGTTGTCTTTGTATGTTAAGAGTCATGTGCTGAAATGGGACCATGTTCTTTTCTTTCTCTGTGTTCTTTTTTTACAAATCCACAAATCCTCTGCCTCTGTATGTCTACAGTCTTTAAAAATCACGTGAGAAGTATTGTTTAAACCACCAGCTCTGAAACCAAGAGAGCTGCTTTTTTTGTGAGAATTCTAGAGACTTTGATCAGAGGCTTTAATTAAACAATGACAATACTGTAAATGAAATGTGAAAATGACTGAATCAATTGTTTAAATCTCAGGACAAAATGTGAGTTATATATATAGAAGCTGGTTTACAAACAGATCCCTGAATGACAAAGCATTGTGTCACTCCAAAGATATGTCTGTGATATCAAGAGAATATGGCTAAATCGAAATCTACCTTTATGTATACATATTTAATTTTATACCATGTGTAAATGTAAGATGTTCATTATGACTTCATGTGTGCATATTATTTTTTGTTTTTGTTTTCAATAAACACAGCACTGTAATTCAATCTGTTGTATATCATTGGACTCCTTTGTTTACTTCCATAACATAAGACCATCACAATGTAACACTCATGCTTCTATTGGCTGGCGCTCACACATTGTACATGCACGTGATCCGCTAAGGGGCGGAACATCTCTTAGCGGTTGACGAATCACAACAGATCCGTCCAGCTAATCAATCAGAGCAGACTGGGCTCTGGTTTCAGACAGAGGGTGAAAAGAGGAGCTGCAGCACAGGCAGTATGAGAAAAATAAAGAGCTTTTGGAACATTAAAGCATGGAGACATGTCACAGTAGAGACACACAATACATATGGCCCTGAAAAGGATCATATTTGGGCCCCTTTAACATTCAGGGATGACCGAGGAGATTGGGTTAGAGGCAGTGTACATCCTGGTCAGATTGCCAGTCATGAGCCATCCGGTTTGACTTGTTATTATCATTTGTCTTCAATCCACCAGAGTCCACTCTTTAACCAAAACTATGACCTCAGATAAGTTTAGGCAAGCCTGGATTTATAAGATCTTAACATCTGTGCCTTTTTTACTGTTTCTTCATTATGCCCTGACCTTAAACTACTAAAGGTTACAAGGAATGGTTGGGGTAGAGTCAAAAATACACATTTTCTTTCTTGCAAACACACATTACCTCTTAATTTCATTTCATTTAAAAGGTATGGCTACAAATGATTCTGCATCTTATTCTAGTTATTCCTTCATAATCTTTATGTTCATGTACATTTCTCTGACAGAGCCAAGTGAAAGCCAGAGTTCATAGAATGGCAGGATGTCTAGAAAGTCACTTGTGTGGTCAGGCTGACATACAGCCACACATGGTCCGACGTATCCTAGACAGCCCCTCCTGATCTGTAATCCTATATACAGTATGTCGGGGGTGGACTTGAATATCCCTTTCTCTGTTTAACGGCAACTGGATGTGGTGTCGTCTTCCAGCCTCTATAAGGGAAAATCTTCTTATACATATCTTTACTACGCAGCACTTACACTGCGCAGGGGGTATATGTGTGTGTGTGTGTGTGTGTGTGTGTGTGTGTGTGTGTGTGTGTGTGTGTGTGTGTGTGTGTGTGTGTGTGTGTGTGTGTGTGTGTGTGTGTGTGTACGCATATCTTGCTTCCTGAACTCGTTTTGGATTCAGAGTGTAATGTTCACACTTACACACATAAATTGTGTTTGTGACGAGGAAAGGCTTCTATGATTGTAGAAAAAGTGCACATTATACACTAGAGGGCAGTGCAGGTGTGGAGACTCATGCTCTGTTTACAGTCAATTCTTCTTTTCATTATGTCTAAACTGTAAAAACTGAAACGTTGACTTTAATTGAATGTATTATGTCAACAGATTTCACATAGCGGCATCATGTTAGTTTGAAGCAATAATATTAAGTTTATATAAATTATATTAGGTTAAACTAAATATTATTGCTTTCAACTAACCTAATACAGTTATGTGAAATGTGTTGACATAATACACTTAACTAAAGTGAACGGTTCAGTTGATTCAGTGTAGGTCATTCTTACATGTATTCAGCCTACAGCTAAACCACACTGTGGCTGTAAGTGTCTTGCTCAAGAGAAGCCATGTGTAGGATTCACGTCTGCTAATAATTTGTCTGAAATGCTGTTTTATGTGTTAAAAAACAAACAATATTCCAATAAGCATGCATTTATTTTACAGCAAAAATGTGTAAAGCTTCTATTGGTAAATTCTTGAATGTTAAAACTCTTGTAGTTTACTGTTATGTGTTACACATTGTATGGCTTTTTCCAGTTTTAACCAGTCTTACCCCTCTCATCCTTCCTCTCTCCCCCCCGGCCCCCTTGATGGGGGCCCCTGAGAAGCAACACAAAGCATTTCCTCCCTGCAATAGTATTTCACTTAACTGGCTCTGAACTATTGGGTGAGATGATATACTCTGTATAGCTTTAAGTGATTCGTTTGCTGATTCATTTTCAGGGAACCTGGAGTTGAAATCTTACACTAATTTAAAATCCTATTCTCCATGTGTGTGTGCATACAGTGTATTGTTTGTGTTTATGTACTTATGTTTTTGTACATATCTGTGAGTTTTTTTCGTGTATAATCTCATGTGCATTCATTTCTCTACTCTTCCTACATCTTTTTTTGTTGTTAAATTACCATTCATACATGTACGCTTAAATCAAAGGGGAAAAGTAAGAGTTCTATTCAACATATATTTGATGATTCTCTGTCCATTGGCAGGATTTGATATGGTCTTTGTGATCTGGATTACAATTTAAAACATTGTTTTGTGGGTTTTAATAATACATTAACTTTCTATGTGCATTTGTATTTATAAAACATATTCGGGCAGTTTCACATGTGGGCAGTTTCAGAAAGAAAGAAAGAAACCTACAAAGAAATCTGGCCATCATTGCTGAAATAATACACTATCAAAAGTTAATTTTGGTTGTGACTGTTTTGAGAAAAGGTAACACATTTCCTGAGTGAGTTCTGCTGAGTTTGAGTTTGAATACTGCTGCTCTGGAGGAGACATGTGGGATCCTGGAATAGATTTAGAGGAAGAAAACCCCCCGAGGGCTGCAGAAGCAGAGAGAGGCACAGATAATATGAAAAGGAATGGATGGGATGTATTTGTCTCTGTGCATGTGAGCATGTCGGCCAAAGAAACCATTGTCCGAGCGGGAACGCTGCTGAAGGTATGTGTTTGTGTACTTAAGGCCGCTCTGCTGAATGATGGCTGAGCACAGTTGCTTTTATTACCAGGATGACCCATCTCTCTCCTCTCCTTCCTCCCATTCTCTCTATTCCCCCTCCCCCACAGCTCTGGGATATTAATACACACTGGAGAGCCCCTAGCATTACAGGCTTTCCCTGTACTCCTATCTTTGTCTGGCCTTCATCACCACTGGGGCCTTGACTCTTTATTCGAAGACTCTTAACTGCCTTTGTCTGCATCTGTTTGGCAACACTGCATGTCTCAGGCAATATCATCAAAACTACAACCTTAAACACACAAGCTTTTTGAAGGCAAAATCATTGCTGTGGGATTCCTAGAGGTGTCTAAAGAATTAGATTTTTATGGTGAATTAAGGGATAAAAGTGTTTAGAATACAACAAAGCAATATAAAGCGCATTATAAAACCTGCTTTCACTCCTTCTCTTAAGTGTTATTTAACTTTTTATATCAGACCAACACCAACTACATAACCATATTGAGGTCTGAAATTCGCAATTCTTTTTTATGGAGGATTTAAAAATAAATCAATTCCGGTTTATGCTTTAAAAATGTAAACAAATGGTTGTTTACACAAGCGGCAGGGAAAGGCTTTCACTTTGTTACTATCATGATGTTATGATCTGATGTTGTTTTCCTTCATGTGAAAAGAGTGGAACCTATCCGATCACGCCATGTTTTGACATGATGATGAATATAGGGGGGGGGGGGGGCATTCAGGAATGTCAGAGGTCAATAGAAAACAGGAGTGGTGACCAGAGAGGAGGCCACGGTGGAGGTCAACAGATATCATCTTACACAGGGGCAGGGGCTTTCCTCCTGCACTATTATTGAGGTTGATGGATAACTTTAGCAAGTGAAACCAACTTTATAGTCCAGAAACGTTGCTTCAAAAATAGACCCCTGATTAAAGGATTTCCTTCCATTGCCTACAAAGGGTTTTCCTTATATAGCCCCCAGCTTACAGAATGACTACACATGTTTGGTGTCACCTATTGACATTTTGCAAATAGCGCAAACTTGAAGAACTGAGGTAATGTCTCTTCTTTGCTGAAGTAAGTTTGAGTTTTTACAATTTAGTTTGTAAATGAGGTCTGCTTGCTGGAGTGTTATTTTCTTACAATATGTAATGCTTTCTGGCATCATCTAAAAATAACTTTTCTAAAATACACTGTTTAAGATTGAGAAAATGACAAGTTTTAGCAATAAAACAACAAATATTATATTATAATATAACAATAAAAGTGAGTATCTGCATCACAGCCGAGTATCTTATGTGTTAGTATTCCTGTATCGATGTATTGTCTTCCTATTTGTGACTAAAGTGTAACTCTAACTGAAAGCCTTTTTGTGAGTGTGAGTGTTTGCTCTGATGGGATAGTGTTGGTAGCCATGGAGCCGACAGAGGAGGGGTGTTTGTTGACGAACAACATTCCAGTGTGCGCCTGATGTGTGTGTGTGATAAGCTCAGCACAGGTAAACACCATGCATCTATTTAAGGAGGATGATTCTACCCTGGACAGCTGATAGACAACATTCTTGAGCACTGGCTGTGTTGCCTGCAGTTTTCAGGAGAAACTCAGAGACTATTATTCTGCCTGCATACACAAAATAGGGCACATTATGTTAAAAAGATGCTTCTTCTTTTCCTGCAATGTTATAAAGATTCCCTGTTGTTTATTTAAAAAAAATTGTTTTCAAATTAGCTATTGTTTTATTGTTTTAATTGTTCATTGAGTGCATTTTTCACACTTACAAGTGAGCAGCCCATGTTGAGCAAAAGTTCACATCAACCAGCTACCTCCTTATTATCTTTAGGGAGACATGCGAATCCCATTTGTTCCTCTAGCTAGTCTAATACATTCCCCAGGACCTGACTTTCAACACCATTCATTGTGTTAAAAAGAAAAGATCAGATCAGACTTGTGAGAGGCATTGTTCAAATATATATAAATATTTTTGTTTTTCATTGTTGCCTTATCCATCACTTACATTCACACTTTACATTTTACAAATATATTCAATTTAATATTATTTTCCTTACGCACTTAATGTATATATAATATCCTGCTTTGTATTTAGTTTACTGTAAATTGGTATTTCAACATGTATATTTTCTACTTTTTTAATGCTATTTTATTTCTATTTGAGCTGTTTACATTTTGAATTGTTTATTTCTAGTCTTTTAATTTCTCTAATGTACAATGCCTTGTCTTTTTATGCTGCTGCAAACCATTTCCCAAATTGGGATCAATAAAGTACATCTCATCTTATCTTATTATTTGAAATGAAGGGATCCACCCTTCAAGGTTTTCCTGAGAAATAGTAAATAAATATTCAGTTACAACACTGCTTTGTAGTCAGGGTCACAGACTATTGTGATGTGGTTAACCCTCACTTGTGCATTACTTAAACCCTCAGCGTGCCCCAAAGTTCAGTAAACTATTCTTTAGCTATATGTGTTTGGAGAAGCAGCAGAGATAACCCTTTGGCTGTATGACCTGACAAACCTGCTTAACTGACTCCACCCAGCAGCAGCAAATTGTTACGTGACACAAGTTCACACAGGTTGGAAAAACTCTTGAAATGCTAGTTTTTAGACATTGTGTTCACTGATAAGAAAAACGTGTGATGAGGATGTTAGAATGATAACCTCTCAAAGTGACTAAATAACTGCATTGTGTGTTTTGATTGATTGGGTTAACCTGATGAGATTACAATTAACATTTGAAGGTAGATAAAGAGCAAAGCAAGTCATTTTAATGAAGGATATTCCAAAGAAGACACGATGCCCTCTTGATAGTTTACACCGGAGCAAATTAATATAACAAAAGTGAACAAGATCAGTGTTTTGCATTACTGCTCAGCAGCAGTTTGGCCAGCATGTTGTAAATCTGCACGGGACTGCAACATTCAGAATGTAAATTAAAAAGGCTGGGACATTTAGAATATGTGGCATCTGACTGTGTGTATCAGTGATACAGACTGACTGTTATTCTGTAAGTGAAGCCTGCCCTAACTAGACTGGGCACACACATTAACACTTAGAAAAACTGACTTCTGTCCCTTGCTTTGGTTAAATGTCTTTAGGGACTAACATACATGGACATAAGCTAATAATGAATTCTAATGATTCAATTACAGGATTAAGTTAATTCTTTGAGTTTTCATCAAGCAAAGAATATTTCCAATTGTCTTAAATGTTTTGATCATTTTCTCTCAGGACCAAAACAATTAATTGCAGCATGGTGGTTTAACATGTCCTGATAAAAGCAAAATTAAAACTCAGAATAAATGCATAAAAACACGTTACTGTTTGTGCTGCATTGCTATGCAGCCCAGTCAAACAGAGGCCACAATGTCCCAGTTGTCCAACACTTACATTAATATGATGACTGATTTCCTATTAGCATGATAACAATAGCATGTGAAAATATATTGTTAGCATTGACTTCACAAAGTAGTGCAAGGCTGATGAAAGTATGAACCGTGGCCTAAGAGACCCAACCTATAAACCCCAAACATGTTAGTGAGAACAAAACTCATTAGACCACATTTTGTTTCTTTGCCCATTTTGTCTCTCCTTTTCAATTCTGCCAAAGACTATAAATCTTGCCATCAACAACTGTGATAAAAAGATGGATCCCAAAAACTGTGAAGTCCCTCAAACTACCACAGTAAGGCCCCATCCACACGGAAACGAAAATGAAAACGAACCGATGTCGATATCAAAAAAGTCTTCCGTCCACACGGAATCGGCTCAAGAAACGTGTCCGTCCACACGAGACCGTTCGACCCGCTGGAAACGCTGTAATACATATGCCGGGCCTGTAAGTGGCGCTGTACTTCCGCCACAAAATACACCAAAAGCAGCGAATAAGACCCCTGAGCATGGTTGCCATGGTTGCCTGGTTGCCCTTCTGTTTATTCTCCGCGGTGGATTTAGCAACATGTAGTTCATGTAGTTCTCCATTTCCACTTGTTGCTGATGGTTGTGGTAGAGGAGCTGTAGATTTTGCACTAACATCTGTAGCATGGTCAGTAGCGTCTGGAGCACGAAAGCAACCCTGTGATCCGCCATTGTTGTTGTTGTTGGCGAAACACATCAGCAATGACGCAGTTGACGCGGGGGTGAGCAGCAGAGGTGGGGAGAGGCGGGGCTATGGCTTCATCGTTATCAGGAAATGATCGTATAGGGCGTACATACGGAGCCGTTTGGCCCCCCAGAGCGTTTCATCTGCAAATCTACACACCTTGGGAGCCGTTATCGTTATCGTTATCGTTATCGTAATCCGCGTTTCTGTGTCGGCCTCGTGTGGACGAACCGTCTATGCGGATACAACCCGTTTCGTCTCCGTGTGGACGGGGTCTAAGACTTCCATGAATCACAACTGACATCTTTGAGCAACACTTACTGTATTAATTCAACTATATTTGAAGAGTTGCTGTATGGTGGGGTATTGACAGTAACTACAGTAGGTCACACTGATACAGTTCCTGCAGCAGCTGTATGCTCAACTAAAGTGTTCGGGAGCTACAGTGACTATAATGGAAAGATCAGCAGCTCAACATGGAAGTGTTGGTGACATGTACAGTAGAAGCACTCAATGTGGATATGTAATCCATCTGCACACATACAGTAAATCACGTTGCAGGCCTTCAAGCGAGACTGCCACATACATTATCGTCAACTCAATTTGTGTACAAAAGCATCCGATTTACAATAAAACCTGCCAAAAAACACACCTTTCACTCAACTCAACAAGCAAAGTGAAGTTCAGAAGCATGTTATTGTCATTTGTGTTTCCTATAAAGGATTTGGGCAACACATGACACAACAAAGCATAGTTATTCTTCTATCTGATTATGCATATGGCTTACCCAAGAGTTGGACACAATGTGTGCTCACAACTCATGCAGTGCAGGCTGGCGGGGGGGGCGTTGATACATGTACAGGCTTTCTTTCTCCTTTTCCCCTGGGGGAGACACATACAATGAAAACTATTCTCTAGCTTCATGATTTTAATGAATTCAGGAAAGTTGAAGCATGGAAGAGTGGCAGTTTTGTGGGTGTTTTCTTTTTCATTTGGTTTGGTTTCTCTTACAAATGCAATTGCAATTGGCTGCTGGCTGGGTTTATGGTTTGTATGTTACAAAACTGACTCTAAAAGTAGAGAAAGGAGGGTACAACAGAAATGTTGGAGCATGTGGGGCTGTTGCCATGTGCTCGAGTAAGAAACTGATCAAGAGAAGGGGGTGTGGCACTCAGCAAGCTGCACGGACCACTCTCTTTCTCCCTCTGTCTCTGCGCTGATGGAGTGGTTGCATAACATCCAGCCAGCGTAGCTCCACTCTGATTCAATCATCTCTGAGCAGCCGTGCACGTGCGTGTGTTTTAGGTGGGGGGGTGTGTCTCTACACGCCCCCGATCTTTCATCCCAGTTCTCCCATAGGTTACATGCAAAGGTACCAGATAGACGGGGGCTCTATAAAGACCCGCTTTGTTCCTTGGCTCTCTCTGCTCCTGTTTTTATTTCTCCGGTCTTTCTTGTTTCCATCACCACTCATCGCCAAAATGCCCAGCAAGAGGAAGAAGAATAAGCGTCGCATGAGGCGGACAGTAAGTGATGCTAGACGGCCTTTCTTTCCACTTCAATGTTGTTCTCATCACGACCAATTACATTTTGTTTATTTAGAACTTATATCAGTTAGTGTGGCCCTTCTTTACGTGAAAACATATTTGACGCGCGCACGTGCACTGCTGCGGCAATCACTGTACTTTTGTTCAGTTTGTGATTGGAGTGATGGGTGAAATGATGTGCGTCTTTACCCTAAAATGCAAAACCTGATTTTAAAAAGTGACGAAAAAAAGCACGTGTCCACTACCAATGCAAAACCTTTTAAATTAGCCTTTTGATTTGAAACAAATCGAAATCTCAATTTAAAAGTGACAAAAATGGACACGATGTTTTTCTTTTTTACTTTGTTTGTTTTTTTTCTTTCTTGAGTGACTCCAATTAGGCATAGTGCGTTCAATTCCGCCTAGATCGAAAACCTTTCCACAAATGCACTCAAATTAATACTTTCAAAACGTAATTGATTTTAGTTGGATTAATTACATCTGGCATTTGTGCAAGAGACAAAGAAAATGGTTCATGTGGATTCCCGAGCGCCACGTGCGGTATCAGCGTGCTCTATGGACACAATTTATAAAGTGCTGGGATTTATATTTCCCATCTTTACACCTCTATGGTCATCAAAGCTGTATAAGCCCACATTATTACAAGTATACAAAAATATATTTGTTCTATCTGCCAGCAAAGCATAAAGTAGCCCCCCCCCCCCCCCCCCCCCCCCCCCCATAATGCACAAACAGGTACACACTGTTCAGTACATGCAGCACTCACGGTCTTATCAAACGGCTATGCATAATGTATGAATCATCATCATCATCATCATCATCATAATACATTATTACGAAGCAGTTGGCCAATAGCATGCTTATTTAAAAATCAGACTTCTAACCCCCTCCCCACTCTTTCGTAACTGCCAGACATTTTACTTCTGAACATTCAGTGCCCAAAGAGGAGTGGGTGTGGCGAAGGGGTGTGTGGGAGTGATGTATAACTAGCGATGTATAACTAGCAAGAAAGTAACAGATGCTTGCAATTCTCAGAGGGCAAAGGTTACTCAGTCACTGAACACGGTCATCTTTTTCCCAATCACAATGATTAATTGTTTTAACCTGTGCTCTTTAACCTAATTTACAACTTTAAAATCATAACTTGCTTCACCACTAAAGGGTTGTAGGTATGGAGTTTCTCAGCGCCTCCCCCTCAAACTCTCTTGCTGACTCTAGGCCCCACACAACTGTATTTGGTAGTGTGTTGACTGGAGGAATGTCTTGCATTTGTTTTGCCAGCGCCTGCACAAACTCTAGTTCTCCGAGTGACACTAGGATAACAACGGGCCCCTAAAGCCCCTTACAGCTGGATGTTATCAGCAATTCCCTCTTGAAAGCTAAAAAGTGCTGCTTGAAGATGTAAAGCTACATTTGTCTCACACATTCCTAAGCATTTTCAATCACACGTGGCAAGGCCTTATTGTTGATGTAGTAGTGAAGATTTTGCCAGCTATTTGTTGGAGGTAAGGGAGGGGTTGTTTTGATGGTGCATAGCTTGACGGGTATAGACTATGAACTGACTGGAAGTCTATAACAAAAGCATTTTCAGGGAGTGATTGTAACCTGATTATAACCTTATTATGAAGTGATTAGGCCCACTGTCTGGCGTGCGGGGCACACATCAGTGCTGCTGACTCTCACTGTTTCTGTTCCCGCTTCACCAGACCTGTCAGAATGGCTTTGATTCAACTAATGAACTCCCATTATCCAAGTAGCTTTGATGGTCCCTCTCCCTGAAACCCAGCCCCTCCCTCTAGTGGTTGGGCCCCTAAAATCTTCTTTAAACCCTGGGGGGGTTTTGTTCCAAGCTGAAAAAACATGTTGGATGGCATGCCTGGTATTCCTGCAGACCAAAATGTGCTGAAATGCTCTGCAAAACGACAACAACAGTATCTAAACGCAACAAGATCCTCAAATAATTCCATCCCATTTGCCTCAATTCACCTTCTTTTTTTTTTAAGAAAATGTAAGAATTTAAACTTGAGTTGTTTGAGATAGATATTGCTTTACCTCGAAGTACTTTATTTATATTAACTACCTTGTAAAATGCCACTTGAATGCATGAAAATGATATGGTGGTTTCCACTGTATTGAAAAGACAACCATCACAATTACAGCAGGCCCAGAGGAGAATCCTTGAAGAGCAGCATGCGGCCAACCCACCAGCCAAAGGGACTCCTGGGATTGCAGTTGGTGCGCCCCCTACAGCCGTCCCAAAGAAGGCGGCTAAAGCACCAGTTAGAGAACTGGCTAGAGCTCCAGTGAAGATCCCAGAGGTTGTTCCAATTGCAGTCCCTATTGTGGAAGCCCCCATAGTAGAACCAGTTGTGAAAGAGCCCGAGCCTGTTGCAGTGGTGAAGCCCGAGCCCGTTGCAGTGGTGGAGCCTGAACCAGAGCCTGTTGCAGTGGTGGAGCCAGAACCAGAGCCCGTTGCAGTTGTGGAGCCTGAGGCCGTTGTGGAGCCTGAGCCAGAGCCCATTGAAGTAGCTGAGCCTGAGGCCGTGCCAGAACCAGAGCCTGTGGTGGAAGAAGCTCCAGCAGAAGTTGAGGTTGAAGCCCTGGTCGTTGAAGAAGCTCCAGTTGTTGAGACCCCAGCAGAGGAGCCTGCTGAAGTTGAGGCTGCGATAGAGCAAGAGGCTGAACCTATCATTCCTGAAACAGAACCAATAACAGAGGTAAGAACTGCTTTGGTTCATACACATGAAGACACTTGACTGTATCATTTGATAAGGGGTGTACCAGTGGATTTGTATAGTGGTTAATCCTCCATAGTTGACAAATGAGTACCTGAGGCACTTGTAATATGGTAATGGCTTAAGTAGAGATGTGGCGACTCTTCAAAGGCCTTATAATACATCCTGTACATTTTAATGGCAGCCTTGGTTATCTTTTGATAGGCTTTCTGTGTAGTGCCATACTTTTTGGCTATCAACAAAAACCGCCAGCAAGCTGTAACCATAGTAACTTCTGACACTTGTTGTGATGAAATCCATGTGCTTCTCTAGACATTTACTTTGTCCAACCAATGTATAAATGGCTACAAACTCTGAATGTTGCATGGTCTTCAAGTTATTTCCACACATTGTGGATCTTAAAGTCTGCTATTTTGGTTTTGTGGAAGAAATCTAAACGGTGTATATGCTGTGGCTCGGCTCTTATAGGAGAAGGGGGGGGTGGGGCTGGTGGGGGGTTAGAGGCAAAGGGAACAACGTGTTCCATTTAGCAAAGAGGTGGGAAGTATGGGAGGGATTGTAGGCTACATCACTGGAGAGTGGGCAGAGCCATTTCAGCAGTCATTATACATTATCTCCTACATTAAAACATGCCTGTGTCATGAAGCACATGGCTTTGATTAAAATGAAACTGCTTTTTTAATAGGCTGGTAGGACTTTAATGGAGAGTTTGTTCTCTAAAATATTGGATTATTTAATTTTGCTGCGAGAAGTGTTTGAAATGTTAATTTGCTGGAATGAACGAGATGGCTTTTTTTTTTAATATAGGCGATCAAGAGAGTTGGTTGAGTTTTAAAGTAAAAGTTGGTAGAAGAACTGAAGCTTGCTTTCTACTGTATTACAATAATTGCTGTTTGGCTAGCTTGCACAGTTGTAGCCTATAACTAAACATGTTTCCCAACATTTTTTTTACCCTCCAACTCTTTACATTAATGTTTGCATTGCAATTTCAACACATTATCTTTGTTTCTTCACATGGCTAACATGTGCACATTTTGGGAACATAATGTTCTGTTTCAGCCAGTACACTGCAGGCAATGCGTCGTGGCACATACAGGCGGCATACTGCACATGCATGTGTCTAACTACACACAGTTGCGCATGTAGGCACACACGCACAGCATTTGTGCACTTTGCTCTCTGTAACTGAGCCATGTCCACATATGGAGCACATGCATGTGTTTGCATGAACGACACTGCCCAGTTAGGAGACAGGAGGTGTAAATCAGTGACGTGGCCTTTTGCTAGAAATTAGTACGTTTACATAGGGTGCAGTGTTTACTTTGCTATAGAATGTCACTCAAGCTTGCGTGTTATGCCCTACCCTCTGAGCTATGCAGGACCAATGGATGTTTCTTGCTCGCCGTCATTGTATAGTTGTTTGGTCCACCCCCTCCTTTGTTCCTACATCCCTCCTTCTCTCCCTCCCACAACATCATCCATCACTCCTTAGCTCCCCTCTTGCCTTGCTGCTTCTCTGCTCCTTCACTGCCTGCAGATGTGCCAGATACAATTTAGATGCTCACATATACGTACAGGCTCTATTGCACTTTGGCAAACTTGACATTTATTCAGTGCTGGCTTTAAATGCAACTCATACAGTAGTCCTTTATATGGTGTTGGGTGTATCGTGTTTTTATGAACTTTAATCAATAATCTTGACACGAGTGGTTACTCTGACACTGTCCGACTAGAGTTGGTCTCCACTTGGGTCAATAGACAGTAGAATCAGAGCAGGCAAAAATGGGGCTTGTATTCAGCTGGCTTTGGGACAAGAGAGAGGAGTCTCCTCCGCTTCTGGTTGTCACCACGGAGACTCAGGTGAGTTTAAACCCCCCCACCCAATATAAAGTCCTGCTTAGTGTTACATGTTATACAATTGTTTGTGTCCTGAGGCAGCGGGTGCGGCTCGTGTTGAGACTGAACATTGTGTACCCGTTTGCTCCCTCGGTGCTCCTGCAGACCTCGACCCCTCCCCCTTCAGTCCCTCACTCATTTCCCTCCCTTGTATATTCATTCTCCCTCATCACTCTTCTTCCCTCCCACCACTTGCTCCTCTGTCTCTCCTTTCACCCTACTCTGGCCTCCCCCTTTCACTTCTGTCTTCGGCCAACCCCTATGGGGCCTATGGGTATTTAATAGCTTATCTTCTTAGCACATGTGCTTGTTCCGCCATGTGTCTCCCTCTTATCATTGGGTTTTTGTCGGGAGGGGGGGGGGGGGGCGAGCGATATTATGTACCTGTTGAGGTTTGTGTAGTTTTGCAAGACGGCTGTCAACTTTATTTATTTTTATAAGATTTATGTAACAAACGTCTATGATGGTGATTTGGGGTACATTTGCTCATAACATCCAATGAAGAGCATGCTTTAAAACGATGAGCATATTTATAAAGGTTGGTGACATGATGTTTGAGGTGTTCTCAGACTTGGTTGGAAAAATATCACCTTGTGGCCACGCACATGGGCCGCTGCCCCATCCCCCCCACCTTCCCACCTAGTGTCCACCCTCTTTCCTTACACAGCACACATTGGGCCTTGCCCACATTTCCTGGCAACTTTTTAGGAGTGTTTTTGGGGGCTCAATAGGTCTTTGTTTAATGCAAAAATCCAAACGCCTCCCTGTTTTGGTTTTAAATTGTGCTTGCTTTATGTTGAGCTTTGTAAAATAGTTTCCCTAAACTCTTGATTCCTGAAAAGGCCAAACGGTTTTCTTATTGCATTTAGCTCATTACATTCCAGATAAAGTTTACCATCTGGATAAAAATGGTCAGTTTCTAGATAAGCTTTGTTGTTGGCTGGAATTGCTTTTCAGTAGGACTGGTGAGGCAGGATCTGCGTTCAGACCAGTTTGTACAAAGTGTTCTGGTGCTTGGACAGCCTGGAGGGGGTGTGTATTCTATACTGTGTGCACGCCTGTTTTCCTGTTAAGCAATAGAAGGCCTATAGTCCACCCCCCTCCCTCCTGCCCTTCCCTCCTCCTTTCTCTCCCCTATACCGTGCCTCAGAGGCTTTAGCTGGAGTATATATTTACCCTAAACCATACATGCATTTCTGCCCACTTGGCTTTTGTTCAGTAGGTTGTGTAAATCTTGGCAAACAGGATTCATCACCTTTCAGTAGCAAAGAGAGGTGGAGATGGTCAACTAACTCACCGTAACCACAAGCATTTTAAGTCTCCTGTGACTTTTCACTCCGTTTGCACTGTAGCATAAACTTTAGATGAATTTGAATGATTGGTCTTATTTTGCCTAGCACCAGACTTGCCCCACATTGTAGAGTGGCTGATACAAGACTTTGTAAATAATTTACTGTTGACTACGAAGTTTTACATTATTTATGTGCTGCTCACTATAGCTCTCCCTATTGGCTGCACATTGGGGGCCGCCAGTGACCATTTATGGCGCATTTCCACCATGGCGCGGAGCGCGGTTTAAGCGTGCCGTGTCGTGCCGGGCCCGTTTTTGGTTGCGTTTCCACTATGCCTAGTTCTGGCCCGGGGCTACTTTTTCACCTTTTTTCTGGCCCGACAAAATCGTGGTTCTATCGGGGCCAACAAACAGGGCTGAGTCGGGCTGAGTTTGCTAAACTAGAGAGAATCGCTGGCAAGGGGGCTACAACTACAACAAAATGAACATATTTTACCGTGATTGAATTGTAATACACGTTTCAAAATGATGCCGAAGTAACAACATACTGATACCGGTTAGTAAAAACCATGAATTAATGCTTTGACAAGTCTGCAGACAGACGGCAGGCGAAAAACCTTTTAAAATGCGTGTTTTCTAAATGGAGATCGGCTAAGCTAACGCAGTATATGCTCCGACCGTCCACACTCACAACAACGGCCTATACAGACATAAATAAACCAGCGACTGTACTCGCCATGACACAGGCAGTCTGTGGTAGGGCTGCTCGATTATGGCAAAAATCATAATCTCGATTATTTTGGTCAATAATTGATATCACGATTATTAAAAACGATTATCCATTTAAAATTTGAACAGTTGATTACCCTGAACTTTAAGTATAATTCAACTGAAAAACCAAAAAAAATAATAGTTTTATTTCGTTTTCGTAATCGTTGCAAGCCGTAATTGCGATTAAAATACGATTAATTGAGCAGCCCTAGTCTGTGGTTTGTACTTTAACTTTTGTCTAGTTTCTGAACAGATATGAGGAGCTGTGAGCTTGAGTGCTAACAGCTAACGGCTGATGTTGTTTTTCTGGGTTACTCATTGAAGATGACGTCACGGCTCCGCCTACACTGGGTTACCATAGATACTACTAATTTATAAAACCTATGTTTAGTGTTCCTCTCCTGACATAAAGCCAACACGCAGCATTCTTTAAAAAAGAAAGTGTGCATTGTATCTTATAGTAAACTTTTACCTTTTTGTAAACTGTGAACCTTCTAAGAATGTCACTGGGTTTACTGTTAATCCTCGAGGCGAATACAGCTACAGTTTGGCTTACAGTTTTGTGAATCCTTTTGCTTGAGGCACATTTTTAGAACTCATATGCCTCTAAGTGTGACGTTAACTGTTGTGGGGGAAAAAGGAGTAATGGAAGCAGTTTAACAGGCAAATGTATTTAATTACCTCTTAATTCTGGTTGATGTGCTTTTATTTTGTATTTATACTTCTGCCCCTCAACATGTTTTCATTGGATACAAATGAATATCTTTATGATGGTGTAGCTGACTTGTAAGTAAACGTTCTCCTTTTTCTTTCGTAGGATGTAGCAGCCCCTGTTGAGACCGAGGTAAGAACTAATTTGCATTTGATACACATGACCCCCCCCACCCCCCCTCTTGCAAAATATTGGTATTAGCCGGAGGCAGATTTCACAAGTGTGAACGAGTATGTTGATCATAGCTTAACATGACTAATTTCAAGTAAGACCTGCTTTAGTTTTTGATGAGTTGGTGTTTTTTACGACATCTGAAAATGCCACATTGGGTCATGTTATAAGGTAAAACTAATAGGTCAATCAGGTTAGGCATGCAGACCCTATACAAAGCATAATGCCGTTCAGAAAGGGCACCTGCCTGAATCCAAGTTTTTCTTTTGTTATCCAAAAAACATACATAACACCACAGTAACTCAGTTTGCATGCTACGTTCAATGGGAGTGTCAAATATTTCTAACTTCACAACTTACAAAAGGCCCCCACACTTGCCTTGTACTTTTTTTTTTTTGGTGGTAGAAAACTTTAAGAAACACAGGCTTATGTTCAGAAAGAAAGGATTACACTTTTATTTCATCAACACCTCACACTACTTTTGATGCCCAATACTGACCAAAGAGGAAAACTTAAAGTTGTAGGTAATGGGCATTTATTGTGCTGCAATTGGTGGGCAGGTTGCTTAAACGGTTTTATTTTAGTTTGTAGTGAAGATAATTGTCAAATATTTTCTATCAATTATGTTTAGCAGATAACCAGCCCTTGTCTTAAAGTGTTTTTATTTCTTATTCTCCAGATTCTGACAGAGGAGGCTACAACTGTAACCACAGCAACTGAACTGGTAAGCACTTTGACAGAAAGTCTTGTCACTATAGTTACATCATTACCAACTATGTAGTCTTGTTCATGCATATAGGTAATCATTCCATCACATATCATTGCCCCGATAGATAGTCAGTGACTCTTACGAACTAAGTGTTACCATTCGTTCATCTGTGTGCATGTTGCATGGTGTTTCATAATGTATGCCGTGTTGACTTTGCATGTCCAGACACTTGATGTCTGCGAGACAGTGACTGAAGTGATGGCAGAGGCCTTGGCAGAGGAAGAAGCAGTCGCCATTACTGAAGCTGCTGAAGAGCCATTGGTAGAAGATCTTGTCAGTGAGCCGGTTGCTGCTGAACCCGCTGTAGAGGAGGCCGTTGCGGAAACCGTGGTGGAGGTTGTCGCAGAAGCAGTGGTTGAAGAGGTTGCCACAGAGGTACCAGAACAGGAGGATGAAGCTGAAATCGAAGTGTTGGCTGAAGAATCACCTGAAGTCTCCGCTGAGTCTGTTGCTATCACAGAGGTGCCAGTTCGATTAAAAAAACGATATTTTTTCCCTTTTCTTGAACTTTTTCTTATTTCCCTTCCAAGAACAAAAAACAATGTCCTTTGACTTTTATATAGTTTGTATTTTGTGATTGTATGTTGCATGTGGTTTGAACAGTTGTGCTTCTTGTGGAAGTTCCCATCCAATCATTTTCATTATTTCACTAGATGCTTTCCTTTCATAAATACTAAACCTTGATTAAGAAGAACTTCATCTAACTTTGTTTGCTGGCATGTTCCTTTTACTTTCATAATGCAACTTAACAACAAAGACTGATTTGCTGTGTCCTGTTATCTTTCAGGATGTTGCTGCCCCATCTGAGGAAATCCCAGTGGTGAGTGTTCTCTCTTTGGACCTAATCAATGTGTTTTCTTTTGGCAATATTTCCAAAAGTAGCAATTTTACTTGGGGCCCCACATGCTTATGGTGTTCTGGATATTGACATGGCAGTATATGTTGTCTCACCAGGAGCCAGAAATCGTCCCTGAGGCTCCAGTAGAAGAGGCTGAAGCCCCTGTAACTGAAGTCAAGGAGGTAAACCCTGAACTTGTAAACAATTGGGAACTGCATGTCATGTGATCATTTAGGATTTGCTGCATTCTACCTTTAAATCACCCTGAAATACAAATTTGGTTTATGTCAGTATTAGGACATTTCTATTGATGCCAATGCACTCTGCTTTCAAGCCATTTAAAACAAACCTAGTTCATAGCCACTTGCCGTTTTCTCCTGGGATGTGTGCTTATTAGTTCTCATTTACATTCTTTAACCTTGCCTGTGGAATATCTTTAAATGTTCTCACCTTGTTCCCTTATGTTTCTCCAGGTCCTTGCTGAGTGCCTGGTCGATGACTTTGTTGTCACAGAATCTGTCGCTGCCGTGGAGGTCGCCATCGCTGAGTCTGCTGCTGTCCATGCGGTGAGAGCATCTAAAATGTTGTTCTTTGACATTGAAATTAGTTCTGGATAAAGCCCCCACTAAAAATAGACCGTCTTCCCAGCAATGCAAACCTGCTGTTAAAAGTGTTTTTTGCATAATACATGTGCTACTTGTATGCTCTGCTTTAACGGGCATCTCCGTTTGCTTTATTTAGGAAGTTGTGGAAGTTATCGACACCCCCTCAGAAGCAGAACTAACACCTGCTGAGCCTGCTGCAGCCCCCGCAGAGGAGATGATCATTGTGAGTTAATATAAAGCTTGGAAATTGTACAAACTTGTATGACTATAATGTAAAACACCACCATTATTGCTAATATTATAAAAAGAATGTCGCACTGTTTGGTTTTTATTAACCGGCCCCACCCTTGTCTTTCCAGGAAGCCGTTCCTGAGCAGACTTGTGTGGATGTGCTGTCAGAACTCAAAACTGAAATTTGCGACATACCATGCCAGATGCAGTCTGTGCAGATCAGCTCAATGGTAAGAAGCAAAGCATGACAAATGTCTACAGTAATTATCAAATATATAATATTGGAGATTCACTGTGCACTCGACTGATCTAATGTCTTATTTTCTGTTCAGGAGATGTTAGTGGAGCCAACGTTGAACGGACACATTGTTCCAGAGCTCTCCATCGAGGGCTAGATCCACATTACACAGCTTGGAAGACCTTTTCTGTCTTTGTAAGTATCTAACACATTGAACATCTCACTTGAATAACTGTTTCAAGCAGCAGCAGCAAACTGACTCCTATCCTTTGTCTTTTACAGATTCCCCATTGGCCATTCGGAGTACTCAAAGCTTTACAGCTGACGTGTTAATTTTTTTTTAGGGGTTTACTCCACGCATTTGAAGGGACATCCACACTTTGAAGTGCCTTTCCGGCCCTGGTTTTTATCAAAACACCAAACCAGATGTCACTGAGCCAAAACCAGCTGCATTCAAGGCAGCACAACAGACTTGTCATAAATGTGCAGAAATGGAAACAAACATATTGTGACTCCTTATCTGTAGTATTCCCCAACAACCCTGAATTTGCATTAGCAGTGGAAGCAGGAGTGCTTGAGAGATGACGATTCCTAAATCGATATAACTGGCAGTGCCTGATATCTGGGCATGTTCCTCTCTCCAGCACGTCTGCGTCTATACAGCATAACCAATGCATGTGAAACCTGTAACGATGATGAATGTGGCTATAGTTGTACTGGGGCCTGTTCATGTGGAATGGAAAACTTCACATTTTCGAGAGGTCTTTTTTTACCATCAAACTTTCCCCAGCCTTAATTTCTGTCCTCCAGTTCTCTCTGCCGAAACTAAGTGCCGAATCTATCCTAGAGCGGGAGTTTTTGGTTGCATGGCCACTGGAAAAAGACAGTTTGGGGGGCAGGGGTGAGCTGAGAGGCCATGCCCTTCCCCTTTTCCTTCACTTTTTTAAATCCATTTTGTATAGACCCTATGATGTGCTACAGTTTTGTTCAAAGTCTGTGCTCTGGAAAGGAAACGTATTGTGATCTGGTGATTTGATTGATGTGATGATGTTGGTCCACGTTTGAAATAAAGCTGTAACTCATTGTGAAGCAGGAGTACTTGTTGTTCTTTCTATACACTATCACTCACACAACATATCAGGAGAAATAGTTTGCATTTAATTGCGTTAGGGACATGACTAGTAAATGTGAAATACAGTATATTCTCTCAATTTTCTATCAATTCTGTACTGGCAATATCAGATTTTTAGAAATGCAACATGTAAAGAATAGTGTGGCTATGTTTTTTTTCTTTGGAGATAAAAATGGTAATTTTTAATCGGTAACAATTTACTTGATACAAGTCTTTGCTTAATATTGTAGGGACTCGTTTAATTTCTCGACTTCCCCCTCCGGTAGTCGGCTACTTTAGAAAGTCTGTTTTAAATATCCTTCGTCATAGAATTTCAAATTGCCTTGTGATGTGGCCATTTGAATTATTCTTAATGAGAAACGCAGCTTTATAAACTCAACTAACATTAAAGGTCCCCTATTATACTGTTTTTCATCAATATATTATAGGTCTCAGTTATATACAAAACATGTCTCTGAAGTGTTTGGCTCCAAATACCAAACGGATCATTGTAGCGTCCCATAAACCTCTCTGTTTCAGCCCCGTTTCAAAAGTGCTGATTCTCTGTCTTTTACTTTAGATGAAAATAAACGTTTCAAGAACCAGTAAAAAGCTAAAGTAAATCCAGGAGCGAATTCGCAGACAGTAAAACTGACCGTGGAAAACACGATCATGCAAATAAGAAAAAACAGGAATCTATGGTGACTAAACGGAAACCTGTAGATAACGAGAAGCCAACGATTAACCCTTTAACTGCCAGCGCCACCATTTGGTAGAGTACATTTTGTGTCTTGATATCTTGTTGAAAAAAATAAAGTGTAACTCCATCTGATTCAGCCAGCTCTACCCTTTGGTTGACATGTTATGCACAAAACAACCTCTAGATTTGTCACTGTGGTTCGAACAGAATGCCCTTCAGCTAGCTTCCACTGAGAAAGTTGGCATGCTAAAAAATCACTGCTGAAGAAATCACTCTTTTTGGTCAACTTTTGTAAGGTAACCATATCCTTTTTGACATATTTTAGTGTCAGAGCACTTACTGAACATATTTAGATAACTTGATGCACAAAAAAAGTTTTAATAATGGTGTAATTATCTTTTTGAAAATATGCTCAACCAACCGGTCGAATTGGCTTTTTATGGTAAACTAGCAATATTACTTTTTCAGAGTTTCAGAGATGTTTTCCAATAAAATATGGTAAATAAATGGCTAGATTCATGGTAATATTACTACATCTAGTACTGCCTTATGAGTCTCAGAGTGAAAGAGTGATAATTTATATAGCCCCTTTCATGCATGGCATTCAGCCCAAAGTTGCACACAGATGAGCAAGTTAGGCCAACACAGGATATAGACATTTGCTGTTAGGCCAGTGGTTTCTTGTTAGGCCAATTCAGCATATACAGTAAGATGAGCAAGTCTTTTTTTTATTATGAAAAAGACTTAACTTAACTTTTTTCCAAAAAAAATGGTTTACAATTATAATTTATTATCTTTTATGAATATATCTGGTTGTATATATTGCTCATTTTCCATAAAAGAAACAAATGTATTTCAGTTTGTGTTTTATTTGAGTTTGATGCATACAAATACTGTACTGTATATGATGATTGTTGAAAATGCACTTTTACCATAAAAGGCCAGCTCGACCAGTTGGTAGAGGCTCATAAAAACAAAACTGTGTGGTCAGTCAAAAAAATTAAAATTGTTTGTGGTTATTTGATAAAAAAATGCAAACAAATCATTTTTCTTTTTATCTTGGTCTGGCAGTTAAAGGGTTAAAGAATCCAAAGGGCCACAAATGAAAGTCCAGAAGCAAGAGGAAAGTTCCCAAGAGGCTTTGCAGTCTGTAGGAGGGAGAATAAAGTAATCCTCTTCCAGGGAGAAAGCACAGTCTGATCTCAGAAAGCTCCCGTCTTGTGAAGACCTCATGGAGTGGGTGAAGGAGGTCCTCTGCACGACATCCCCATCGACCCAATGGGCTGACCTGGACCTCGATTGTCTTCTGGACACGGTGAAGAAAGAAAACGTCCAAAAAGCCACGGAGGAAAAGAGGATTGAGATCCCTCGGATGGAGAACATGGTGGCAAACAAGAAGAAAAGGGACTCGTACGTATGCTTCGGATCAAGACCAAGACTGGTTTCCTGAGCAGACCAATTAACAAAGTTAGCCTTCTTCAGGAGGCAGAGGACTTTTTCCAAGTCTAAACGGACTATTTTTGTCTTTATTTTAATTTGTTTGTCTCCTGCCCCCTGCACACACACAAACCACACTAAGCATTTTTACTGATACTGATTAGTGAGTAAAGATCACTTTTCCAAAAAAACTGCAATATATGAACTCTGAACAAAAATAATTCAAGAAAGAGATCTGGACGTATATTGTGTGTATTGTCATTTATTATAGTGTAATTATAATTTTGTGAAATGATAATTAGGGGCCGGTATTGTAGGTGCCATAATGCTACTTAGCCCAAGTTCATTATTTGTATTATTATTATTTGTTTACGTCACTTTTATTTGTTTGTTGAGCACTTCCGGTAATTGTCACATGGGTGTGGTTTGTCTATAGAGAGGCGAAGTCCCTCCCCTTCCGGTTGAGCTCCATGGGACCTTATTTCGGAAAAGTTATGCATTAGCCGCGTTCACACCGGAGTACTTTTCACCGTACTTTTCGCGTTTAGTTCCGTTAGTACCCCTTATGTCGCGTTCACACCAAAAAGAGCACTTAATCCCGGGAACTTTTACCCCCATTTTTAGTGCCTGCTGAGAGATGGTACTTTCCTGGGGGAAAAAAGTGCCCGAGTTCTGATTGGCTGGGCGAATTGCAAACCACGCCCCGAACAACTCTGAAATGTTTTGTAGAGCCGCCATTTTATTATCCTGGCATTAGCATTATTAGCATTAGCATTCGCCCAGTGCACAAACGGAGAGAGACTAACTTATGGCAACACAAAATAAAACATGGGAGCGGTGGAGATGAGGAGGTGTCGGCGTTCTGGCGATTTACTCGGAAGGCTTCAGTAGACGCTGCTGGGAGTCCCATGCAGCTTCTACTGAAGCCAGTCCCCAACTCCGGGGACTTCCGGCCGGGGACTCCGGGTGGCAGTATACGCCGTGAAGTTGTTTGCGGCCTGCCAGTAAACCCAAAGCAGAAGAAGACGAAGTGACGTCAGCGGCTCATTTGCGTAATCTTCCCTCAGGGAAAAGTACTCTGGTGTGAACGCGATCTGTACTAAATGCCCTGGGGTAATAAGTGCCAGGGCACTGAGTGCCGGCACTAAATACGGCAAAGTACTTGGTGTGAACGCGCCTATTGAAGTCAATGGAGAGAGAAAGATTATCTTTCGATCCCGTTTGAATTGTGCCACGAATTACACATATGATGTTTGTCAATTTAAAAGATAATTTTACAAGTCAAAAAAAAAAAAATGTGTCGTAAAACTGTGAAGTAACACTTTTTTTTGTGTGAACCGCTCAATGACCTACATCTCCCGTCTCGCACCACACACCAAGACGGCCGTCACGTTGGCACATTTCACTTCTTTCTTTCAGAATGAGGCGAAAAGTATTAAAAGAGGTGAAAATCACTACAAGTCTGGGCATGTTGAGAGCTGTACATACACAAAAGGGGAGTTAGTCGGTTCGTAAGAGCCAGCATGCAGGACCGGGATTCTGGGATTTGTAGTCTTTCTAGTTGCGTATTTTTCATAGTCTTATATTTCAACAGTTTTACGACAAACTGTGACTTTTTTGACATGGAAATTATTATTTAAGATTGACAAACATCATATGTGTAATTCGTGGCACAATTCAAACGGGATCGAAAGATAATCTTTCTCTCTCCATTGACTTCAATGCATAATTTTTCCGAAATAAGGTCCCATGGGTCGGAAGTAGATGGGCGGGACTTCGCCTCTCTATATAAGTCACCTGTTTCATGTTGAGTGTGGATGACAGAGGGTGAGCTTGTGCTGTCATTTTTTCTGTTGACCGTTTTGTTCATAGCTATGTTATGATTTTGTTTATTAAATATCCTAAAACTATCTTGCTTCAGTATGGACTTTCTCTTTGAAAATGCGTCACAGTTTATAGCCAAGTTTAGTCTCTCTGCGACTCAAACGTAACTGGGGATTGAGCCGCCACAACAGGTATACGATCCTAAGTTACAAAAAGATGAGGTTATCATGAGGTTGTTAACATCGCAATTTATCAGTGGATGTTTGCTGGAACTACTTGTAAACAGCGTGTTTCCTGACAGACACACAGGGTAATTTATTTAGTTTAAAAAAAATTATCCGCTGATTTATAGACGTCTCTTTCCCAATGTTAGTCAATGGGAAAAAGTCTTTCTGGGCCCAGTGACGTCACGGACTGATACGGAAATTGTAGTACCGCCGTTAGGACACAACGAATATTTTCCTCAGAGTCCGGCGCACTTCCTGGGGGCTTGGGTAGTGACCGGTCTCAAGTCAGCACCGATGCAGACTCGCTGTTTGAGGGCTTGATAACCCACTCCCCCTCCACACTCGTTGGTTTGGAACAGCACTTAATGTGGCGGACCCTCCGCGCGAACGCGCAAACGGAGGGGTAGTGTGTAGGGGTAGGGTGTAGGGCGTGGTTTGGGATTGGGCCTTAGACTTACAAAACTCACAACCCATTAAAAAAAATTATAATTTTGAAGTTTATGCACTATTGATAAACTTGGTTACACCTCACATTGATAGCATCCATTTAGCAGGCCCAGTTTCAAAGTTAAGATCAAGCATATAGTAACATGAGGATTAGTGAGGATTCTGAAGTGCAATGGTCAGTACCTTTAGCACACTGATGGCTAGGTTTCTACCAGTATATGCAGCATATAAATCGGCTATTTCTTATTAGTGATGGGAATTACGGCTCTTTGAAGGGAGCCGGATCTTATGGCTCCGTTCCTTTCCGAGAGCTGTTCAAAAAATAAGTTTTTTTGTAGGGGGGCGGGGTTAATAGGTTTATCTGCAAAATAATCACCAGGATAATGATTGACTGTATTGCCAGAAATCCACTTTTACTCACAGAAAATGTATAACTTGCTACATCTCTCAGCCAGCCAAACTACTACTCAAGCAGCATGCATTATGCCATCATATATGGCATTCAGGAAAGCAAGTTCCCATGTCATGGCCATTTCTACTGATCATAATTCCATTGTTGAGGTATACTAAAATAGATTTATATTGTGCAATTTTCCAAACTCACATTGGTTTCATACAGCATCTCTGTATAGTATGTGTATTCACTCTCTGTCCTAAACGGCTTGTTGGAGCTCCTGCTCCCCCTTCCCTGTGAGCCCAGTGGCCGTCTGCGAGACAGCGAGACACAGCTAAATCCAGCCCGAAACCAGCCCGAGCACACACACACACCCGCAGCCTGGCTGGGAGTTTGTGTGTGTGCTCAGGCTGAGTTCCGCGGTGTCTCGCTGTCTCGCCGACCCCACACCAGTAAGCCAGCTCACACTGTCCGCTCCTCGCAGCAGCGAGCCTCGCAACGTCCCACCGAGTGTGTGTGTGTGTGAGGAAATCCGCAGATTGGTCCATTTGGACGGACTTAACGTTACGCTACGTTACGTCACTATACCCAAATACGTCACTATACCCAAGAAGAAAACAATGGAAAAAGAGAAATCTCCAACGAAGCGTTCTGGGGCCGCATAGACAGGTCTTTTCTGTGTTAGAGTTTTACTCGCTACAGGGTGTACTTTGAGGGTTTGTGACTCTGCAGACCATTTACATGCAGAAAAAGCTACATAACACACAAGGGGACGGGTAATAACCAGAAAAACATGACATGTGACCTTTAAAGGCGAGTGGATTTATATGAATTGATGATTAACTGACAAAAAGGGCAAAACAAACCTATACAGAAAACGTATAGCAACTAGAATAAATCACTAAAGTCTCTTTTTATTCCTTCACTTTTTGATCTCCTTTTTACATTATTTATGTGCTGCTCACTGTTACTGCCACTATAGCTCTCCCTATTGGCTGCACAGTGGGGGCTGCCAGTGGCCATTTAGGTTACTGCCAACTGTTTTCTGTAAATCTGTTGGGTTGCCCCTGCAAAGTAAAATGACTTGGCATGTGGCATATGTATCTAGAAAATATTTAATTGAGTAATGCTAATAAAATCGATTACATTTTAATGCAAGAATTTTAAAACGTGGTGCAGACTACAGAGCATTGCTGCTTTTTTCTGATGAAGATCCAATGTCTTGCTCCAAGACCAAATCAGAGCAGATGCTTGAATTGTCCTTTTTTAAGTTTGAAGACTTACATTTTATGAATCTGGGCTGGGTTACAAAAAGGGGTTGGCAAATGGGCTTACTAGCTCACCATTATGTAATTTATAAAACACAAGATGTTTAGTGTTCCTCTCCTGACATAAAGCCAACACACAGCATTCTTTAAAAATAGAAAGTGTGCATTGTATCTTATTTCAGTAAACGTTTACCTTTTTGTAAACTGTGAACCTTCTAAGAATGTCACTGGGTTTACTGTTAATCCTCGAGGCGAATACAGCTACAGTTTGGCTTACAAACAGTTTTGTGAATCCTTTTGCTTGAGGCACATTTTTAGAACTCATATGCCTCTAAGTGTGACGTTAACTGTTGTGGGGGAAAAAGGAGTAATGGAAGCAGTTTAACAGGCAAATGTATTTAATTACCTCTTAATTCTGCTTGATGTGCTTTTATTTTGTATTTATACTTCTGCCCCTCAACATGTTTTCATTGGATACAAATGAATATCTTTATGATGGTGTAGCTGACTTGTAAGTAAACATTCTCCTTTTTCTTTCGTAAGTTGTACCCCCAGCTGAGGCTCCAGTAGCAGCCCCTGTTGAGACCGAGGTAAGAACAAATTTGCATTTGATACACACAACCCCTTTGACCCCCCCCCCCACCCAGCGCATGATTTTGGTATTAGCCGGAGACAGAATTCACAAGTGTGAACGAGTATGTTGATCTTAGCTCAACATGACTAATTTCAAGTAAGACCTGCTTTAGTTTTTGATGAGTTGGTGTTTTTTACGACATCTGAAAATGCCACATTGGGTCATGTTATAAGGTAAAACTAATAGGTCAATCAGGTTAGGCATGCAGACCCTATACAAAGCATAATGCCATTCAGAAAGGGCACCTGCCTGAATCCAAGTTTTTCTTTTGTTATCCAAAAAACATACATAACACCACAGTAACTCAGTTTGCATGCTACGTTCAATGGGAGTGTCAAATATTACAAAAGGTTACAAAAGGTTCCCACACTTGCCTCAGGTAACATTCTCTTGTACTTTTTTTTTTTTTGGTGGTAGAAAACTTTAAGAAACACAGGCTTATGTTTAGAAAGAAAGGATTACACTTTTATTTCATTCTCAACACCTCACACTACTTTTGATGCCCAATACTGACCAAAGAGGAAAACTTAAAGTTGTAGGTAATGGGCATTTATTGTGCTGCAATTGGTGGGCAGGTTGCTTAAACGGTTTTATTTTAGTTTGTAGTGAAGATAATTGTCAAATATTTTCTATCAATTATGTTTAGCAGATAACCAGCCCTTGTCTTAAAGTGTTTTTATTTCTTATTCTCCAGATTCTGACAGAGGAGGCTACAACTGTAACCACAGCAACTGAACTGGTAAGCACTTAGACAGAAAGTCTTGTCACTATAGTTATATCATTACCAACTATGTAGTCTTGTTCATGCATATAGGTAATCATTCCATCACATATCATTGCCCCGATAGATAGTCAGTGACTCTTACGAACTAAGTGTTACCATTCGTTCATCTGTGTGCATGTTGCATGGTGTTTCATAATGTATGCCGTGTTGACTTTGCATGTCCAGACACTTGATGTCTGCGAGACAGTGACTGAAGTGAAGGCAGAGGCCTTGTGGAGAGTCCTAGCCACACGTGACTCGACGCCACTGTGGCCAAGGACATCACCCGCCCGGCTGCGGCGGCCACTCCATGGATCAGATTGTTCATCTGACCTATGCAGCGGTCCGGATAATCACTCCCGTCCTGCTCTGTGCACAGAGCCTGAACATTTTGTCCAAATACTCCAGGGTGTCTCGGTCCCGCGGCAGCGGGGGCAGAGGTTTCTTCCACTCCGCCCAACCAGCTGTCTGCGGCATCGAGGGGGGGCACGCCGGGACACGCTGTGTCCGAGTGGCCCTGCACCCTAATGATGCCCGTCGTGGCTACTACTGGGGCCTTCGTCCTCAGTGGACGCCGCCACGTCGCCTCCACACACTGCCAGATATCTGGCAACGGGGGCGAGACGAAGGCCGGCTGCGCCGGAAGCACCGGGCCATAAAACCCCTGCCGAAGGCGGCTTACAGGCCTTGGTGGCAGCGGTGGGGGGAGCGGTAAGCCTACACGCTCCGCCGCCAGGGTCATCACCGCTGGGAAGTCCAGCCGCGCAGACCTGTGTGCTGGACCCTCCTGGCCACCGGAACCGAAGGTGTCGGTTAACGAGGCGTCCTCGTCATCCTCCCCCTCCGCGAAGGCGACCACCCGCAATCAGGCCAGGGCATGTCGGACAGTTTCGGTGCTCCAGGAGTGGTTCCATTTCTAAATTCCTATCACTTTCTCTCATACGTCTTTCAGCTCAGTATCACTTCCGCTCGCTGAAGAGAAAGGGATGACGGTCAGGAGGCGAGGCCTCCTTTTATGCGGTGAGATGCGCGCGCATTCAGGTAGGCCCGCCCCGGGGCCGGCTACGTCTATAGAAGTCTCAGGTTGCATTCGAATAGTCCATTTAGCTTAGGAACCTTCCTAACGGAGTGAAATGACCCGGAAGTCCCTCAGTGGCAGCCATGATAAGTGCCGTTCGAATTCTCTAAATTAAAAGGAAAGGAGGTTTCAAACTTCCTTTATAACCTCCTTTAGCCTAGGAACCACTGGACCTCCCTAACCGAAAGGAGAGGAGAAAATGCTGCCCCACAATGCCTTGCGGCCGCAGCATTTGCCGTCACACAACAGTCGGCCGTTCACGGAAACAACCGATTATGAACGAGAAATGATATCATGAAAGTTACGGTGCTTATTAAGCATTTTAAAACGTATGTGGTAAGTTGCCAAAGTGCTTTGTTTTGAACGTTCATCAGTATTATAATCAAAAAGAGAAATATGAACGTTAGTTTTTACTGAAATGATGAAATAAAGTCAACATTTCACAGTCTTTACTGAGCTGTGTGGGGTTTGTTCAACTTTAAAAGATGTTTGAATGGTGATATACACAGTGATAGATGTTAAGGACTAACGTTTATAATAAATACATTTGTATTGATTTGAAGATCTTTTCATACAATCATATGTATTGGGATCATTTGTATTAATGTGGACCGGAGGGAGAGGGTGACGAGCATAAGTTTCACTTTCCTTTTTTATTTCAATTCCAACTTTGGTCATGAAGAATATGTTTCTCTGTTGTCCCCGTTCATAAAGAATAACAGCATCAGAGCACGGTGCAGAGTCTCTAGATGAGTTTACAGTAGTCCCTCGTTCTTATTAAACATCCATGTTGTAGTCCGCTGTATAGAAAACTGTAGTTTCCATAGTTTCCCCACAGCAGCAGGCGCACATTTATGACCTCTGCTGGCGCATCATAAACACGTCGGATAGTGAAAGTGCAGTCGGATTCTCTAAAGTGCCGCAGTCTCTTCTCCTAAATCCTTTTGAATTCTCCTATCCACTATCCCTTAACCCCATGACGTTTCACTCCGAGGTCAAGGAATAGACGATAGGGTTAGAACTTAGGAGCTGTTTTTTTGGAGTATTCGAACGCAACCCCGGTAGGTGAATGCTTGCATGATAAGGTAGTACCCATAGAGTCCAGTAGAGAGCGGAGCCTGTGAGAGATATAACCAATGCATGTGAAACCTGTAACAATGATGAATGTGGCTATAGTTGTACTGGGGCCTGTTCATGTGGAATGGAAAACTTCCCATTTTCGAGAGGTCTTTTTTTACCATCAAACTTTCCCCAGCCTTCATTTCTGTCCTCCAGTTCTCTCTGCCGAAACTAAGGCCCAATCCCAAACCGCCCCCTACACCCTACCCCTACACACTACCCCTCCGTTTGTGCGTTCGCACGGAGGGTCCGCCACATTAACTGCTGTTCCAAACCAATGAGTGTGGAGCGGTGTGGAGGGGGAGTGGGCTATCAAGACATCAAACAGCGAGTCTGCATCGGTGCCGACTGGAGACCGGTCTCTACCTGACCGGTCTCAACGCTGTGTGTCCGTCAGGAAACACGCTGTTTACAAGTAGTTCCAGCAAACATCCGCTGATAAATTGCGATGTTAACAACCTCATGATAACCTCATATTTTTTTTACTTAGGATCGTATACCTGTGTTTGGTCAAGAAAAAGGTAAATGTGTGCATTTTATTGTAAAGTTGTGTATATTTACAGACTGTTGCAAAAATTAAGAAGCTTATAAACATCAGGTTTAAAACTAAAAGAGCTTTACAAAAAAGTAACACAATTAAAGATGTTTGGGGTTTTATTTTAGTTATTAATTTTAATTTTTTGTCTAAGAGATGCTGATTTGAAACCGTTGTTACATACAGTTACGGCATTTCCTGTTTCTGCCGGAGAGAGGGGAGTTTGTCCCAAAGCTTGCCGTGTATTTACTCCCTCCATCTGACAGGAGGGAGTCTCGTTGAGCTGAGAGTGTCACTCCACGCAGTTCAATCTGTCACGGAGGGGGAGTGTGTAGGGGTAGGGTGTAGGGCGTGGTTTGGGATTGGGCCTAAGTGCCGACGCTATAGCGGGAGTTTTTGGTTGCATGGCCACTGGAAAAAGACAGTTTGGGGGGCAGGGGTGAGCTGAGAGGCCATGCCCGAAATGTCCTCTTTTCTTTCACTTTTTTTATCAATTTTGTATAGACCCTATGATGTGCTACAGTTTTGTTCAAAGTCTGTGCTCTGGAAAGGAAACGTAATGTGATCTGGTGATTTGATTGATGGGATGATGTTGGTCCACGTTTGAAATAAAGCTCATTGTGAAGCAGGAGTACTTGTTGTTCTTTATATACACTATCACTCACACCCAACAGATCAGGAGACATGGTTTGCATTTAATTGCGTAAGGGACATGACTAGTAAATGCGAAATACAGTATATTCTCTCAATTTTCTATCAATTCTGTACTGACAATATCAGATTTTTAGAAATGCAACCTGTAAAGAATAGTGTGGCTATGTTTTTTCTTTGGAGATACAAATGGTAATTTTTAATTGGTAATTGTTTAAGGGTTCAAATGATTACTGGCTTAAGGTTTAGCTTTGTTCCAACGTATATGGGGACCATCCGTATCAATTGGGCTTCTGACATGCTGTTAACAATTTGGGCGATACAAGTCTTTGCTTAAAGGGGACCTATCATGCAAAATGCACCTTTGTACGTCTTTTATACATGAATATGTGTCCCCGGTGTGTCAGGGAACTCACCAAGTGTCAGAAAACACAACCCTCTCTCTTTTCCTCCATACCCAAATCTCTAAAAAAGGGGCTGCAACGGATCTGATAAAAACTGATCCAGATTTGAACACTGTCCTGACGTCAGGACGGTGGCGCTACGGCTATTGGGCCAACTCCACCAATCAGGAGGAGACAGCCACGGCCATTGCCGTTCGAAAGCGCTGGAGACGCTGTAGTACATATGCCAGGCCTGTAGGTGGTGCTGTTCTCACAGAATCAGCCCTTGCCAAAACAGAGCTAAAAAAGTGCAAATTGAGCAAAATGAGGCATGGCTAAAATGCATGATGTTTGGTATTTTGAAAAAAAAAAAGTATAAATATGCCTTATATAGGTATGGTCCTACACTATATTATTAAAATATAGCATGATAGGTCCACTTTAATATTGTAGGGACTCATTTAATTTCTCGACTTGCCCCTCCGGTAGTCGGCTACTTTAGTCTGTTTTAAATATCCTTCGTCATAGAATTTCAAATTGCCTTGTGATGTGACCATTTGAATTCTTCTTAATGAGAAACACAGCTTTATAAACTCAACTAACATTAAAGGTCCCCTATTATACTGTTTTTCATCAATATATTATAGTTCAAAAGTGCTGATTCTCTGTCTTTTACTTAAGATGAAAACAAGGAGCCACTCCCCACGCCCCTCTGCGAGATATTTGGTTACAAAAACCCAAATTGTGCTCTAGGAGGAGATTCAGGTGATAAGGTGGGTGGGGGCTACCTTTGTTGGTTTTTGGCTAATGGTTACACAAGCCAAAAAATCGTTATGACAAAGTGGCCAAAATCTGATCAGCTCATTTTCAGACAGGTTTTTAAATGGATCAGGACTAAAAGAGAGAGAATCTCTTTACACAGAGGGGACACATGTTTATGTATAAAAGACATAAAGTGGATTTAGCATAATACGTGACCTTTAAGTAATAAACCCTTTGAATTTCCTTAAAAGGGTTATGGATATAAAGACTTTGACTTACAAAACTCACAACCCATTAAAAAAATGCAAATGTTGAAGTTTATGCACCATTGATAAACTTGGTTACACCTCACATTGATGGCATCCATTTAGCAGGCCCAGTTTCAAAGTTAATTATAAGGATCAAGCATATAGTAACATGAGGATTAGTGAGGATTCTGAAGTGCAATGGTCAGTACCTTTAGCACACTGATGGCCAAGTTTCTACCAGTGTATGCGGCATATAAGTCGGCTATTTCTTACAATGTTTAATACATTCTCATCTGTCTGATTTATGTGATGTGTAGCAAGCAAGAAACTTCAAAACAAACTATGAAACCAAATAATTTGCCTCAAATCAAAAGGTTTTTATTTGTTTTTGCATTGAAATCTACATTCATATTAGTATGATGTAATTTGGTACAGTTAACACTGCAGATGTGTGGTTTGCAATCCTCCCTCTTTGTGCTGTGATACTTTCAAAGAACTGAATTCAAGCATCAGCTTATTCATTTTTTTCTAACTTAGGTTTACTGGCCCCTCATGTTGGAAGTTCAAAATGTGAAACAAGCAAGAGTAAAGAAAAAAAAAAAAGGTAACAACAAAAAACTGAACAGACAAATGATAAACATATACAGTTTAACAACAGAGAGGATATATATATATATATATTTCATAAAAGCACATTCGTATTAATAGATGCTTTGGAATGGAAACAGCAACAAAGAGGCTCACTGATCAACCACCGACTGTCCCACTTTCAGCACATTCCACTTATATATTATCTGAACAATTTCACTTGTGCCATCAATATGCATGAATACATGTCCTTATAACCCCAACCTTCCCAAAAAATATAATAAATACGAAAAACAGGTGATTTGATTGGTCCATGAGGTAAAATGTAAAATAAAGAAAATAGAAAAAGGGGGGAAAAAAAGCAAGAAAAAGTTGGAAATACTTGTTTGAAGTGTGAGAGGCTGGAAGAAATTAAATTAAGAAAGAAAAGATTGTGATTGCAGACAAAAAAGCATGATGTCCAATAAGGTTTCATTATCTTTTGCCAGAAAGAAACACTCGCACACACTGACTTGCACACATACTCACTCAACCATTCACACAGTAAAGCATGAAGCTCCATAATAAATCAGCTCCCCAGGATGGAATCTTAATAAAGCCACTTGATGGATGATATTATTTTCATATTTACATTGAATTGATGATTAACTGACAAAAAGGGCAAAACAAACCTACACAGAAAACTTATAGCAACCAGAATAAATCACTAAAGTCTCTTTTTATTCCTTCACTTTTTGATCTCCTCCTATGCACTGAAAAAGAAATGTCCAATGAACTGAGCGCTGAAGATGGTGGTGGTGGGGGGGGCATACAGAGGGGTTAATAATGACAGTGATGCTGGAAAAGGCATGAAGTCACACAACTGTATCAGGCAGGTACACTCTTCTCTGAATCTGCTACAAGAAAAAGAGCACTTCAATAAAAGAGCCCCCGTCCAATCGGACTACCCTGGTTTGAAATCAAACACACCGACCCCCTGTTGATGAGGGGTTTGGTGTGTGAGAGCATGCAGTTAGCTACACAGTATAGCCTGAGTGGGTAGGAATTAAAAGAGCACTTCAAAAAACAACAGACTGCCCGCTTAGGTTTATATGGGGCTCCAAAACAAGTTCAGCTCCTGTCAGAAATTTGGGATGCAGATTTTAACATCAATCTGAGGAGTGTGTGTAGCAGTCACTGTAATGGTAGAAGCAGCACTAGTAGTGTTCAGCAGACAAAGTACTTCTGGAGAATAAATTGCTCAACATCAAACCCAACTAACTGTTGAGCCCAAAAGGTAGCACTTCTAGTTTTAATATTATCATTAGATGTATTTTTGTTTTAAAATCCTCCGGATATTTTTAATCCTGCTTCTTCATCCGAGGCAGGATATATTTTCTTTGTCCGTTGGATGCTGTGTTTGGTTGTTACCAAGATTCATCAGCAACATTCAATGTTTTTTGAGGCAACAAAGCTTAAAAACACTGTCGGCCGGCATGCTGAAAAATGTACAGCCATGTTCATTTTTTTATTTTTTACCAGTCAGTGAAATGACCGGTTGTTTGCTAAAGTGCCAGGCACTAATGACAAACCTGCCAGCTACAGATGATTAGACCAGCATTTTTATAAGTGTGGGGGGTCATTAAATCTTTGTATCTAAACCTATGACAGGATAACCAGCTGGGTATTTTTTTTAAGTATTTGTATTATCTGATATCTTTTTTAGATTTTGTCTTCTTCATGTGATTGTCACTCGTTCTTCCCCTCCAGATGTGTGCAGCACCACTCAGGCAGTCGTACAGGTAGGCAGTGAGTTTAAGTACTATCACAATGTTTATTTACTGGCTCTTTATGAACCAGTGAGGACATTTCTTTTCTACAGCCGGACATGAGGCCAACGGTCTTTTTCCTTGACTGTAGAAACAGAAGAAAGTAAGGAAGGAAGAAGGGAGTGAAGGGAATGGTAGAGAGGACACCTCTCAGAGGCTCCGGCCCCCTAAGGCCCAATGTGGGCTCAGTCCTGTCCAATGTGGCCCAGTCCAACCCGTCTGGTTAGGCAAAATCCAGCCAGTCTGATCTGGTCTAGCTGGAAACCAGACCAGGGTTTTAGAAGAGTGACTTGAATCCCTGGTTCTCAAACTCTGACCAGGCGTCGTTCAATTCCATGAAGATCATCTTAGCGTAATGTTCGTAAGGCTTGTCTGTCGCCTGCAGAGAGAGAGAATACATTCGCCAATCAATAAAGAACAGTTAAAGCTGGGCTAGGCACTTTAATATTATTTTTTTAATTAACTTTTGGCATACGGTAAGGCGTGGTGTGAGAGAAAACAACACTTCTGTAACTCCTCTTGTCTGTTTTCTGGTTTTAATACATTCAGCACATGAAGGGAGACTTTAGCCAATTTCAGAGAAAGAGCAGGAGAGAACATTTGTATACACTCTTGTACAAATGCAGTTGAGTGCATGTCAACGGAGGAATATCGTGCAGGAAAAGATGCAAATCCAGAATTGGCAACAACTGAATACATTGCAAAGCATCCCAAAAAGGAAGACTGACTTACTTCAAATTTCCGGGACTTAAGAGAGGATATTTGAGCCTTCTGCTGCCAGTAGCCAAAGGCTCGAGGCAGCTCTCTATAACTCACTCTGCAACTTTTTTTATTTTCTCATCTATGAATTTAAACACTTTGCTGACATTGTAGACAGCCAGAGCCAATCACAGTATCTCATCTCAAGGGGCTAATTGCATATTCTTTTAAGCTAACTCTAACTAGCTGAATAACTATGAATTATAATTATACTGTTTATTTTTATTTTTATGGACTGCTCTAGTTTTATGTTTTGTTATTATTTATAGAAAGCAGAACGTAGTGCGCATTCTCGAGTTTAAATGACGCTGCCGGCGTGACACAGCAGGAAGTCTATAGGGGAAGTCGGAAAAAGTGTTTGACCGCACACATCCGCACGCCCGTTATTTAAATGCCAAATGTTGCAAGTAGGTAGTGGGCCGCCTACTGATCAATTGAACTTTTGTATAAAGCACTTGAATGGAACGATGCAAGGTATTTTGATTTCTTCAATTTACGTGAGTCAATACTCTAATTCGCCTCGTAGACTAAGTGGCCTTTGAACATTCTATTATACATAATCGGCCACTACACCCACAGATGTTGGAAAGGGGTCAAGACGGAGATAGGAGTGGTGCAGGATGAGGATGTATTTTCATATTTTTACAACTTTTTGGTATTTTTCTAAAAACTGCCTACCCTGGGGTATCACGTGAATTACAACATAATGAAAAGTTATTGTGAAATGTTTGCCCAATGATAAAAAACAGTATCCATCCAATGTTGCCTTGTCAGTGTCTGGAAGGGGGTTCGTTTTTAACACCAATAAATGCATAAGCAGCATTTCTTTACTGTACCTTATCTGGATGGACAATCAGCACAGCCTTCCTGTAGAACTTCTTCACCTGGTCAGGGGTCACCAGGTCAGCCATGCCCACCGGCTTCCAGCGGGTCTCCCCCTCCCACAGCACCGTGTGAAGAGTGGACAGCAGCGCCCGGATGTTCCGCTCCTTCCCCTCGATCCAGTCCAAGATCTGCAGCACGACAACAAAAACAAACCGTTACCACTTTACCAGGAAAACACAAACATTTTACAATTTGGTTGGAATAATATGTGTTTTCAGGGGTTTGTATGTCTTTCACATGTGTGTTTAAATTGTCACCTGTAATTTGAGTGGATCGATGTCTTTAGTGAGCTCCTGCCTCCTCATTTCAGCGATTGTCCTTGGTCCCTTCCTATCAGGCCTAGAGGCAAAACCCTGAGTGGACAGCAGGTCTTCAAAATCGTCCTCCTTTACCTTGGGCTTGGCGCCTGCGTTAAAACACAGAACATAGGTTTTACATTTTTTTTGAGAACTACTATTTTATTTCTATTTGAGATGTTTACATTTTGGATTGTTTATTTATAGTCTTTTAATTTCTCTTATGTACAATGCTGTGTCTTTTTATGCTGCTGCAACGAAAACATAACCCAAATTGGGATCAATAAAGTACTTCTTATCTTATCTTCTTATCTCTTGAATTCACTTCCTTTTTCAGTAGATAGTGAATTCCAGTGCTCACAACTAATCACATTTGTTTATTTCAGTTTGCTGAGAAAAACAATATTTGCGTGATAATAAAAAACTCAATCATTAAAATGATCAATAGCCTTTCTTACCAAATCCAAGCCCACGAACTCCTCTGTCCTCCCTCCCACCAATGACACTGGAGAAGTTGAGGTTGTAGTTGGGTTTGGTGGACTGTGGTCCTGCGGGCTGAGAGGCAGAGGGGGCTTTGGGGGCAGAACCAGGTCCAGATCCAGCCATCCAGGATTTGCTCTGGGCTGTGGGGGGTCTGCCAGCCTGCCAGGGCTGGGCTTGAGATTTAGCAGAGGGGGGAGGAGCCTTTGAGTTAAATGAAGGCCCCGGAATATTACTGCTGGATGAACCTGCAAGTAACACAGAAGGATGATAGTAAATGATTTAAAAAGGTAAACAAGGTCATGTTTTTCTCGTATTCCATTGTTAGCAATACTGAGCGGTATCATCATTACAGGCGATTAGATATCTGACCGAGTCTCTCACCTGGTAAACTGGTGCCAAGGTTTCCTAGGTCAGCAAAAGGATCAAAGGTCTGGGACTTGGCCTTCGACATGGGTATCCCACCAGAAGCTACAGACACAACAACATGGGAGGTATTATTTATTAGTTTATTTTACCTGCCCCTTGTTCAAAAAATCAAATTAAATGTAAATCAATGGTATGTCAGTCACAGCTGTTTTCAAATACTAACAGTTACATTACCAAAAACACAATCAAATGTCAACACAACAATCTTGTGTACCTTCAGCAACAACGGTTGTCTGACATCTTCATACTTTCACATTTGTATTTCTTTATACATTTTCTTAAACCTAAAGATGTTCTTACAGCCATTTAAATAGTTTGGTAATGAATTCCACAATTTAACACCAGCTACAGAGATACACATCTGCTTTAAACTGATGCTCATCCACTGAAGTTAAAACCATTTTTTAAAAATGTTTTCTGGCAGTATTCTTTTTTTTGCTTTATGCATAAGTAAAGAAGTCTGTGGATCAATTAAATCTTTAAATTTGAACAGCCTCGTCTCAATAAACATTGTATTTGTGTGTTCTAAGGGGGGGGTGCATTATGAAAATTCTCGCTGCTTTTTTCTATAGTGTCAATAAAGGTTTTCAATTACAAATAATTGTTTTGTTTTTAAATGTTCCATATGGTCTACACAGAATACACCAAACTCAAAGTGCTCAGTTAATGTTGAGTCCCTTCAAAAGGCTCCTCCACACACCTGTGTTGGTGTAGCTGGGTTTGCTAGCGGTGGCGCTCATGTTAGCGGTGGAGCCCGCCGCCCAGCTGTCCCACCCACCCAGCAGGTCTGGTTGACTGGCCGATGATGTCATCTTAGGGACATCCTTCACTAGCTTATCTGTAAATAAAAAGATCAAAAGTATCACCAATTGAGTTTCTGTTGCATGTTTCTATTTCCTGTTGCCAAATGAGGAACAATGAGACGGCAACATTAGATTTTGTGGAAACTAGGGAAATTGTTTGTCCAGGAAAACTAAGAAAAAAAACATAGGTTTGTTGCTGGAGAGTTTTCATTTAAAAAGTAATGTCATTTATATTTAGGAAAGAGAAGCATATGTTCATTTGCAAATAATAATCGAAACTAGTTTGTTTTTTCCCTTTAAGTATTTGGAGCTATGCAGCTCCGTCCACAGAATAGTGCTAGAGAGCTTTTGCTTTGAAACAGAAACATTAAGGGTTGAGTAGAAAATAAATATTTACTTAATTCCATGTCTGTGACATCATCTGAAAATAAATCAATTCAATTGAAGTAATGTTGTTGGTATGATGTCAATACAATATTAAAAATCCTTTTCATTGTCATACAGAAAAAAGGCGGACCTTTTATCTCTACAAGAGACGCAGCCTGCACACAAGCCGCTCATATAGGCATATTAGCCTGTGTGCAGGGTGTGTGTAAATCATCTCTCCTCGAAGCAGACATAACGCTAAGTGATGTCCCAGTAGTACTCACTGAGGTTGAAGAGGCTTGTGTTAGAAGCAGGAGTGGGGTTACTGTGAGCTGAACCATCAGAGCCCAACAGGTCTCCAAACAGGTCCGGCCCAGAGGAGCCCACAGTGGGGCCCACCCCAGAGCCAGAGCCCATCCCAAATGGATCAAACAGGTCGCCCATTGCTGCAGCGAGGTAGGAGGAAATAATGATGGATTAAAGACGGCTGTGAAGTTTTTTTAAACAATGCAGCAAGCAAATATAAAGCCTCCTGTTGGGAAAATACTGAATGTACTCCTTCAATATCCGAGTAGCACATGATATCAAAGGCCCAACTGTAGCTGTGTACGTAACCGGATGTATGATTACATAGAAGAAGCTCATGAGACACTGTGTTGAATAGGGATGGGTATCGTTAAGGTTTTAACGGTACTACTACTTTGATCGATACCGCTTATCGATCCGGTCTTTTAACGGTACTTTTATCGGTTAAACTAACTAACTAATAAGGTAAACTAACTAAACAAATTATGAACAAAACTAACATTGCTTTTTATTTAAATTAAATACATAATATTTCACATCAAAAGAAACAACAATGTTTTAACAAATCATATTAAATAATGTGATGACAGAACTGTAAACAGAATAGCTGAAACTTTAACAAAATAAATAACTTGGTTACCTCTAATCATTAACCCATGTTTGTATAATTGAGTTAACTCTGTGTGTTGCTGCTATAGCATACATAACATACCTGACGTGGAAACATTACAGTGGATGGGGTTATAGAGCTACTAGAAAGACAGTCGAAAACGGTGCATTTCTCCGTCTGAATGTGGTGCACTTTTGAAAGATGTTTAGACAAATTGCTCGTGTTACCGCCCTTACATGCTGAACTCTTATTGCACTTTAGGTAACGAGCATTGTCCACATCGAGACGGGTAAAGTTTAACCACACCTCGGAGCGCGTTCTCTCCGCCATCTCCTCCGCGTGTGTGTGTTGCTGCATGTAGCAGCTGCGTGTGTGTAAACTGCCCCGCCCCCTCGCAAGCAGACGGGGGAGAGAGATCTCTCGTCTGGATTGGAAAGATCGAAAATACTAAAAATAATCATAGACGCATTTTGTAGTCTTTTTGCATATTAGAAACGGAGTTGGCGACACTAAAACGGCAATATAATGTTTGTGTAGCATAATACATATGAGATATATTTTTTAAATGTCTCCAGTAGCGATAAAAAGACCGATAACGTCGCAGCTTAACGGTACCACGGTCTTTAATAAATCAGCCCCGGGGCCCGTTTAATACCGGGGCTCGGTACCCATCCCTAGTGTTGAACATACGATAGCTATGTTCCAACGATTAAACATGATGATTCAGCCCCTAGGGAGATAGGCATATGACTGTCATGTTTATTGCTTACGTGGGCCTTAGCTAATCTAAACTAAATATTGAATACTGCTTTGAACCGGTATTCTGCATCTTGTGACTATGAAACACCCTCTCTTGTATATAAGCATGTGAAGGACACTGTTCTGGGAACTAGTTGTATCATATGCTCTGTATGTGATGACTACTTCCATTCTAGCAGGGATAATAAATACATGTATCCTGATATTGAAGCTCAAGCCGGTGACGAGTATTTTTCTAACACCTCCACCCTTACATTTAGAGTCTGATGTGTTCCCACTGGCTGGCTCGCTGAAGAACAAGTCTTCCTGCACTGCTGCTGTCTGACCAGCAGGGGGCGCAAACAGGTCGTTGAGGAGGTCACTGTTACTGGATGCTGCTTTCATTCCCCCCTGGACTCCTGGAGGAGGAGCAGAGGAGGAGGTGGAGGAGGTGGAGGACATGGAGGGGCCAGAGTTCAAACCCAAGAGGTCAGCTGTGTCATCAATGGTAGATTCTTGGGCTGCAGGAGGGGAACTCTGGGGGGAGGAAAGGACACAAAGACAGAAATGAATGAGATGTTTGTAGAAATTACGCATTTGGGCTGTACTTCATAGCAGTCACACTGTACCTGGAAGTCAGCATCAAACAGAGGTTCACTGGGGTCCCGTGACAGAGGCTCCCCCCCAGGGGCAGAGTAAGAGTAGGACTCTCCTTCTGACTGATCACTCAGGTCCTCCTCCTCATTCATGTACCCCCCTCCTTGAATGTCTGAGGCATCCTGATGGCCACCCACATCTACAAATACAAGAAGAGGGTCAAATATTAGGTGGGACAGTTATTGAGAGGTTAAGAGGTCAGGGAATGTTTTATGTTTTGAATCCAGTATGAGAAAATGAGAAAATTAATTATCCTTATTCAGAATAGATGATAATAGTTACAGTACCAGGGCAAAAGGGGAAAATGTAGGTCATTTTGCCAATGTTCACAAGATAAAATATATATGCAATTATGACGAGAACAAAAGTACATTACCTTCCCAATCCAGTGTCTGGAAGAAGTTGTTGGCATTGCTATCGGTGCTGGCAGGAGATTCTACTTCTGTTGGGTTTATGCCTTCTGGAGTCTGAGCCGGCTGTGGCGACTCGGAGTCATAAAAAGCAGAAGAGCCGGGCTGACGAGGCAGCTCAGGCTTACCTGTGAGGATTACAATGTAATGGTTAGGTTACATGTGAATTACAAAAAGAACATACTTTGGAGAAAAACAGAAAGATGTCTGATATCAAAGTGAACTGAGAAACCGATGGATAAAAGAAATGTAAAAAGAAAACTAACAATCCTAATCCAAAAGCCCTTTTCTTGTAAAGCAATGCCACTTACCAAATTTGCTGAGGATCTCCTGCTGCTCATCTCGAGAGGAAAACAGGATTTTGGGGTTCAGGCCCTTGGTCTGAAAGCCCTCCCAGGGAGGGGTCTTGGCGCTGGGTCTGTCTCTGGGTTCCACCTCGACGTCCAAATTGACCTGGAACAAGTCTGGGTACTTTTCCTGGATATCACAGGCATCCAGGTCATACCTGCCAGGTGAAAAGGTCGTTTGGAAACAGGAAGTTATTAGAAAAAGAACATGTCAAGAGGTAAATAAAAAATGAAAGAGTTGATATCATTGTTCAAGAAACAAGACATGTGAAGCTTGAACTACAAGGATCTTGTTTAGTAAAAAAGTACTGCATCTCTCAAACTGTTGTACATACTTGTTAAATTTGACAGTGGTTGCGTTTCTGGGGACAAAGCCTGTGTGGAACTGGATCTGAAACATCTTCATGGATGCCAACTGAAACACAAACATTAGAGAGTTTAAACTTAGTTTTTTGTGAAGAATGTGCAGTGATGCATTTTAAAAAGGCAAAATGATTTTTCTAAAAACCAAAGTATAATCCCTCTTCACCATTACATATGACCCTCTATAAATGTGTGGCTGCATTGACCCTGGGTTAGGAAAGTTTATAGGCGTCAACATACTGTATATAATGTGGCAGGGTGCCAGAACCTAAGTACGCATCCAGGTGGAAGCTAGGCAAATGCTGGACACAGTGCTGACAAATACACATTTAGCAAGAGGAAATGGCAAGTGGACCAAAGTTGTTACTAAATGACCTGCTGGTGAGCACCCTGTTCATCCTCCCAGGGAGGAAGGGGCAACTTTGAAAGTTGTGTTTACAAAGTGCAACTTACAAATCATAGTCAATGTGCATTTACGCTTGTCGTTGTGCATGTACCTTGGCCTGTAGACGTCCTCCTAGCGTAGATCTAGCATGGTAGATCACCACCAGTACGTCTCCTTGGACTGTCACATTGAGGGGAATCTCCGCTTTCCCATCCTCCATCCTGAAATCCCTGGAAAGAGCAAAAATATCACAGATGTCATAAATAATGGAAATGATTTACTCCTCTTAGAAAGTATTATTCTGTTGGTGAATGGACTTACTTCATCTTGTCGTACTCCTGCGATGTGGTGAGGACTCTCTCGTCTCCAACATAGACTTCGCAGAAGGGCCTGCAGCCGTTTCGCTGCTTGTTGAACAGCGGCATTGGTGTCATGACGATGGAGTGAATGGTTATGGGCTTGCTGTGAGGGACAATGGGCTCCTCTGCCATCATGTCACACATATACTCAATATACCTGCAACGATCAAAGGCAAAATCAGGATCCTTGTGCTTTAAGCTTAAAAAGGAATAATTTGGGTTCTGATGGGGATCTCTGCCATGACTCTACCTCTTGTGTGAGGGTGCTATGCCGGGGGGGCAGCGCTTCATCGAGAACATGTAGACGGCCGCCTCAGCTGTGGTGAAAAGGCGACAGAAACACAGGAAGGAGCAGACTGCCACTGCTGATGCTGCCCTGCCGTCCTACAGAAACAAAGACGGAGATGACATTTAAATGTATTCAAGCTGCCCTTACCATGTATTTACATCTGAGCATGCATGTTGGACATCTTAACTCATCTCAACTTACCAGGCAGTGTACTATACAGATGTTCCTCTGGTCTTGTTTGAGCCATAGATGCATGTTCTTACACACACTGTAGAGACTGCGCAGGTTGGGGGCACGGCGCACCTGCCAGTTACACTCTGAAACCTACACACACAGATAAAGACACACACCTGAATACAACAGGGATATTGTAAAGCTGCACAAAACGTAAACAAGGGCAAATACTGCTAATAAAAACCTCTATATTAGAGTGCCAAAAAGACGACACCACTGCTGACACTGTGACTGTTAAGAGTGAACAAGTAAGCATTAGGGGTGGGGGAAATAATCGATACAGCATAGTATTGCGATACTTTGCCTGGCGATATTGTATCAATACACGGACGCCAAGTATCGATATTTTATTATATAAACTATTCATATTGCAAATCAAAATGAAAGTTTTTGGTAACAATTGCTTTTTCAATCCACTAGCTGGTGCTGAGCCTTTTCTTGTGTGGTCATGGCCATGGGTGAAGAGAGTGGGATTGGCAGGAAGTTAGTCAAAACAAATCGTATCGCAATATATCGTATCGCAATACTTAGTATATCGTAGAATCGCAATACTATCGTATCTTGGCTTAAGTATCGCGATAGTATCGTATCGTGGGGAGCCTGGTGATTCCCACCCCTAGTAAGCATCTATTGGCATGCATACACAAACGTACCCTGTTGTGGAACCGAGAAGGCCGGTATGATCGCTTGGAGAGGTTGTAGACAGCATAGTGGCCAGCATGACGGGAATCCAGGAACAGACGGACGTCCTCGATGTTGTTCTTTATCGCCGACTCTACCCCCTCTGCTGGGAAGGACATGACTACAAAGAGAAATATGTGTAACCAATAAATCAAAGGTTTATCCCCTTCATCAAAATGTTAAAGAGAAGCTAAGATATTACCTGACATGGCTTTTATATCTGAATGAAATAACCTCTAAAATCATGTCCATCATGTAATATAGAATAATGTCTAGATGACATAACAGGGGATTAAAGAAGGTACAAGTATGTTTTATAGAGGGTCAAATGCATACCTGCTATTCTGGAGGTGATGTAGGAAATATCAAGGTCCCCTTTGGCATAGCTGTAAGAGAAATTACAAGTGCACTAATGAAAAGAGTGTGTGTACAACATGGTCGGGAGGAAACATATCTACAAGAAATAAAGTGGACTAATATCTACCACACTGCAGAAATAAAACCACTAATAAACAGCTTGGTACACAAACTGTCTCAGAAACAAGGAAGTGTTGTCTTAAAATACACTTCTATACAATTGATAAATAACAAAAGCCACAATGTTGCAGGGTGGAGATGGTCCTATGTGAGGCCTTAAAGAGCATCTCTGCAAGGCCTACCACACCATCAATTAATTAAATCAGTTTGAATAAAGGCTGACAAAATGATGCAAACTGGATTAAAAAGAACCCAGTTTATCTGTCCTTTATGTAGATTATACGCACCTGGCAGTTGCATGTGAATATGCTGAAGAGGACCAACACTGCCGATAGCTTGTTTTAGTATTATTGGTAGTTCATTGACGAATAAATTAGGCTACAGTTGGTTTTACAGCAAATTAAATCATATTGTACGACAAAAGCAAAAACAAAATGCAACATGATTCCCACCAAATATTAAAATTGAGCATAAGCAAAATAAATTAATCTATATGAGCTGATGACACTCAATGATATGGTATCAGGACAGACAAGAGACGCTGGTTAGGACACAGCTATAGCTGAAACATTGTGATTTAGTAAGCAGTGAGTTATATTAAAACATCTAAACTACCATACTCTCGTTCTTTCAAACAACCATTCATATACGCAAAGATTTAAACATCTTTCGAGTACATAGATCAACTAAAGACAAAACAAAAAACGATCCACATTTTCAGTCGACTTAAGCACTCAACAGCCATGTGTGGCGAGTGCATGAAAAGGTAGCAATTGATCAGAGACATAAAAGCAGGTAGCTTAAAAGTAATAAATACATGTTTAAAATAGTGTGCATTTATGGATACACATTTCATCTGACAGTCATTTCAAAATGGTTAAGATATAAAGCTCAAAGTCATCAATAAACCGTAGCAACAGTTTTTGAAGTAATAGATTATTGATGAAATGGGAAGTAATGGTTCAAAAGTAAGCTAGAGTTAGCCAAGTTAGCCAAAGTAACTGATTAATGGTTTGAATAGATAGCTCAAGCTAATGGAAAAAAATTGAAAATTGTTAACTAAAATTAAAGATAAATGGTGCCCATAGTTGACTAATGTAATAGTTTATTTGAAATAAATGGAGGAGTCAGGGAATGTTACTTAAAGTGGACCTATCATGCTATATTTGAATAATATAGTGTAGGACCATACCTATATAAGGCATATTTATACTTTTTTTTTTTCAAAATACCAAACAGATCATGCATTTTAGCCATGCCTCATTTTGCTCAATTTGACATTTTTTTGCTCTGTTTGTGTAAGGGCTGATTCTGTGAGAACAGCACCATCTACTGGCCTGGTATATGTACTTCAGCGTCTCCAGCGCTTTCGAACGGCAATGGCCGTGGCTGTCTCCTCCTGATTGGTGGAGTTGGCCCAATAGCCGTAGTGCCACTGTCCTGACGTCAGGACAGTGTTCAAATCTGGATCAGTTTTTATCAGATCCGTTGCAGCCCCTTTTTTAGAGATTTGGGTATGGAGGAAAATAGAGAGGGTTGTGTTTTCTGACACTTGGTGAGTTCCCTGGAACACCGGGGACACATATTCATGTATAAAAGACGTACAAAAGTGCATTTTGCATGATAGGTCCCCTTTAAATGTAGCTAAAAGGGCTAGGCTATGATTAGTATACCAAGGGCTGCTTATTTTAGGCCATGATGCCTCCCTGGCTACAGCACCAGCTCTTTGATTGACTGGCCCATTCTTTTCCTGTACCATGCACAGGGAATATGGTTCGCTTGTTTTCTCATTCGCTGATATCATTTTCTAATCATATGATCATACCATTCACTCCAAATGATTCTCACCTGTGCATTCACATCAGGCGTTGCATTCATTCAATTATCTATTATTGAATGTGTTATGTTAGGATCAGCAAGCTGTGATGGCGGACACGGCACAGCAAAAAGGCTTAGTAAGGGTTTATTCTTTCCTCTAAATCAAACACACACTACGGGAGCACACAGAGCAACGCATGAGTTGACGCACGTCACCGACCCATATTTACCTTGGGTTGCTAGGTGATGGACACATAGTGGGACCATGAGGGATTGGGACAGAGAAAAGAAACAACAAAAAAATAATCAAAACGACCAAACAAATGGAACAAACCGATGGTGGAATAACCAAATGAAACATCAAACTTTGATGGATATGGATAGAGAGGCTATTAAAGGAACACTTTGCTTATTCTCAATCTCACCCTTGTGAGCAGCATCAACAGTCATTGTCAATATTTGCTGCATTACTCCCACTTTTAAACTGACTTATGCCAGAGGTTACTGAAAGAACTACAAAGAGAGATGAGATATGTAAGGTTGGTTTCTTTCTGGTACTTTCTCAACTGCAAAAAGTTCCTTTTAAAAATGGAAATGTGGGGGTAGGGTAGGTATGAACGCTTCCATAAACAATTTGCAGGTGTTCAATTATCTACATTTACTTTAGGTTGATGTAGCTAGGATGAGACATGATAACTGATAATGGACAAACAGTATCGTTTAGAAAACTGTTGGAGCAAGCCAATAAAAACGAGTGTATCCTTAAAGTACACTAAATATACTGTAAATGATCAGCAGATGTTTTCACATCGTCTTATGCATAAATGATAAACAAAGAAAACCTAATGGTGGAGCTGTAACCACTTAATAAGTAATAAGTATACTCATGTGTAAGTAGAGTAGCCAGTGTTAAATGTGAAAGATTATTCAGTCAACTCCACAGGTTAACAAACATAATGTCAATCATGAGTTCAGCAACACGTTATCGCCCAAAAAGTATAAAGCCTGTTTTGTAAAGATTTGGTTAAAAGCGTACAACTCAAAATGAAATATGAATAAATAAAACATTGATTTTTAGATAAGGGTATACAGGTGGGTGCACCTTACCTTGCTACTGACTGGATGACCTTAGAGGAGGTGTCCTTGATGTTGGTCAGGAAGCGCTCGGTTCCTCCCTTTAAGATGTCAAAGAGGCCGCTGCCCGCCTGGTCAGGATCGTATATGCCTAAAGGCAGCATGGGGGGGGGAAAGAGAGAATTCTGAATACAATAGATTTGCAGATGTGTCAAAGCACTGACAGTGGGTTCATCGAGGTCGCAGTTCAACCAACAATGACAAAAACATTGTGTATAATTGGAAGTTTAAAATCTTTAAATTGTTATCACCGAATGGACTTAAATATTTTAGCAAAGCCAAGCTACAATAAATAACGTAAAATACATATTCTATAAATGTATATGTGGGTACAATGTATCAATTCTCACACTCATGATACACGTCTTTTTTTAGAAGAGGGTCAAAAGGATTGTTTGTTTTACTGCAAATGCATTGTTTGTAAATGCATTGGATGAAATTGGTTGCCGTCAGCTTGGGTGAAGCTGTGGGATGTTGATGTACAACAACAACAGGCAAATGACTCAGATTGAGTCATTTATAGCTCAGGTCTGACAGTATGAAGTACAGGAGGACTGAAGCCGCTCCTCAGGAGGAAGAGCAACATGTTGACAGATGGGTGACTCTGCGTGCAGAAATCCTCTTAATAGCAGCCTGCACAGGTTTGGAAACACCCATTATGCTCATTTATAGAAAATATACAGATAAATAACAGAAATATCACGTTCTGGTGAAGTACTTTTGTTTGATGATCCTGATTTCAAATAGCCATAAAATAAGAGTGTTCCATTCCTAGAGCGTGCATACTTTCAGCTTCTTTCTTCGGACATACTGTAAGATGTGAAATCGCAGTCATAAGGCAAAATGATTCTATAAATAAATTAAGCAAAGGAGGAGGATATTGTTATTGTTGGCTGGTCATAGGGGAACTACGACATTACTTATAACCATGTATAACTCTTAGCGATATAGGTTTGTTATCTGTGTTTGTAAGAATAGTGTACCTGGCTAATTATAAACAAGAGGTTTAGTTAATTTACCTGAGAGGCAGCTCTATGAATGATTATTTGAATTGAAAAAGTTGTTATTTTGCCAGATTGTTAAAGTGCATCATATCATATGTTTGGATAAGTTGTCCTTCAGCAAATCAATGAGTTTTTACATTGTGCTTTTTAGAAACATGACCCTAACACTATTGCTTTGTTTTCAGATCGTTTTTCGCCCTCATTACTTCAACTGTTAAAACTTTAAACAAACATAACCCTGAGTACAGTATATTATAGTCATCAAAACAAACCCTCACCTGCATTGTTGTGGACGTTCTGGATCTGCATGGGCGGCTGGGCTCCGTTGTTTCCAAAGCCTCCGTTCTGCTCCAGCAGCTGCAGACATTCATAGCCGTCAAACACCGGACGCCAACAATAGTACGCACTCATCATTGTCACAAGTTAGTCAAACAAAATGAGGTGCAAAAAACTGGCAACCTACAATTTTGCCTAAGATGTTCCAAACTGATGCAAAAACATGTCATCCTTAAAAATGGATACAACACCAAATGCCAAAATACATTTGAGCAAAGGTAAAAATAGTCCTCGATAGAAAAACAGAGTCAGGTGACCTCAAATAGAGGAACAGAAAAAGAGACTCAATAGAGTGTAAAGCAACAGGTCTTTTCTCTAAATAAAACAAATCCCGGTTTCAAAAGAATCCCAAAAAGTAACACAATCATAAACACATAGTTTGTATCAGACGTGCAAAGTGAAATATTTTTTGGATGAGAACTGGAGGGTCTAAGACTGCGTTGAGACAGTCAGTCAGCCTCTGCGTCTCTCTTCCCCTCAGGGGTGTCTCTGTCTTTCCCTCTCACTATTTCACTTCCATCTGTGCTGCTTCCTTCAAAAGTGTTCTGCTCTCCTTCCTCTCTGCTCCATCTCAGTCTGCCTCTTTTTATGTGTGTGCCGAGAAGCAGCAGAGAGAGGAAGAGGAGGAAGAGAAGGTGGAGGATTATAATCTCCTTATCTCCAACAGGGAAACCCCCTTTAAACCCTGATCAGATCAGCAAACACAAGATCTGCCTTCACTCTGCCACATTCACCAGACATATTAGGATTCAGTTTGGTATGAAATTGGTTGCAATACAAAATAATTTAAGATTAACAATTTGTTTTGAGCAATGGCACAATATTAGAATAAGAAGGAAAAAGCTAGTGTCTGCAGTACTGAAAGACAGGAACATTTGTTTTTTTATTTATACTTATCATAGGATACATTCACTGGCTCAGCTGTAGAATTGGTCAAGTGCACATTAGGAGGTTGTAGGAATAAAGAGGAATTCCTGTAAACCTTATGACATTTGACATTGAAATGAGCTTTTCATACACTTAAATCGCAGTGGATGCAGATTTGGTGATAAGTACCAGGATTTGTGTTAAGAAGCGTTAGAGGCTTCTTAGTTTCTGATGCCCAGCGACTATGCAAAGTAAAATGTTTTGCTGTTCCCAAGCCTTGGTTCAAATTTGAAATCTGATGATAATGAATCAGCTAGTTTGGGTGATAGATAAAATAAAATACAAAAACAGATTTCTGCCTTAACAGTTAAGCTTCCAACTTGAAATGTGCTTTACTACTAAAGTGTTGGAATCACTGCATGTTTTTATTTCAGTTTGACCCATTTTCCACCTCTCTGTCTCTTTGGGCCATGCCAGCTGGGAAGAGAGGAGCCTGGGAAAGAGAATACAGACTCCTTTGAGCCTGCCTCTGTGTGTGTTGTGTGTTGTGTGTTGTGTGTTGTGCGGTGTGTGTGTGTGTGTGTGTGGGTTGCATGTGAGACTGAGTAAGTGTAACCACAACACCAACTTGAACGCTGACAATTGTGCGTTGGGTTGGCCCATCAATAGCCTCTTCTCAGGCTGGCGGACAAAGAGGATATGCCCCCATTTCTCTGCCAATAAACTTGTTTATCGCCTACTGAAAACTGAAGCAGAAGCCACTGTAGACAGTTTGAGACAAGGAAAACAAATGCATTTTAGGCATCATTGGAAACTGCCTGGATACTTGAAATGATTTGTAAATGTTAGACCTAAAGACCATAACATCAAAGAAGGGGTTTGAAAAGTACCACCAACAATGACAGAGTATAAACTAGAGATAGCCTGTCTACGAGAGAAAGAGTTTTGCTGTTGCATCACTTATGGAGCCTGGTGCTGCAGTATTATTTTGTATTATTAAAACTGCACAGAACACAACCATGCGCACCCCTACCTCTGTAATGGGGGACTTGGGGTTGACGTTTCGTGCTGCAGCTATCTCCTGGAGCTGGTTGACCAGCTCTGTGATGGACAGGCGCTCCTCTGGGTTCACCTTCAACATGGAACCTGAAGGAGGAGAGGGGGAGAAGGGGAGAGGGGGAGAGTGAAACATAAATTACAGTTAAATATCTGAAGAGATCCAACAATGACGATGACAAAAAGATGCAGAGGCATAAAGAAAGCAAGGCCCTGAACAGTTATATCCTTTACATCTTTGATGAAAACATGTAATACTGACATCCAATCGATATAACAGATTTAATAATTGTGTAAATAATCCAGATACTGTTAAATGGTCACAGACTTCACTTGTTTTTTTGTGTAAAGAAATAAATTCAACAAAATGTAATTTGACTGATAGACTTATTTTTTTATTTATTAAAAAATACTGTTATTATTTTAGGCTTAATGATTGTGTAATGAAAGTCTGATATTGTAACAGCCCAAATGACCATTTTAATTGTATGATTAATTAAAAAAACATGTATCATATGCACAGCAATCAGCATGAATAATCAAAATGATAAAAAATGTACTATTTAAATATAGAGGTTATATGTTGTGCATTTGTTTGTGCCACTATTTGCAGGTTTACATTTCCCAGCAGGTGGCGCTGTTTAACTTGATTAGATTAGCTAATGATACTGCCATTATTTTACATGTCATGGCATATCTCTTTATGCCGAGTCAAATGAACGTTATGTTTAAAAGGTGCAATTCTAAACACATTTCTTTGGTAAAAGGTGACAGTCATTTTGACATGCGGTAACTTTGATTTGAAGGCAAAAAGTGTGGAGGGAAATAGCTAGATGGAAGAATAACGGACAGGCAGAAACTAGCAAACACAAAGAAGTACATACGTATGAGGTTGTGATACACAGTGTACTTGACGTCGTTCTGAGGGATGGAGTATTTCCCGTTGACGATTTGCAGCTTGGCCCCCTCCTCGAACGGGTGCTGCTTAAAACACAACAGGTAGAGGATGCACCCTAGGGCCTGTAGAGGAGAGTGGGAATGAGAGAACAATAAACTCTCAAGCCAACGTTTTTATTGCACAGAAAAAACAAAATCATAAAACTGTCACGAGAAAGTCATTTACACAATTCAATGTCAGAAGACTAATTCACTTTAGTAGGAAGGATGTCTGTTGACCCTACATAAAAAGATTCAACAGGCTCTGTAGAACTCTTTCTGTTGTGTGACTAAAATATCAAGGTTTTTTTTTTTTTTTACACTTTCACGTAATAACTACCAATTAGAAAATGTGATGTTCTAATCTTAGCTCATCTTGCCTTCACGCACAATCTCTCCTCTAAAGCTCTGCTGTAGCAAGAGTAACATATTAACTACAAATGGTCTTGGATTAGCTGTGACATTGGGGGAAAGAAAAGGGAAAAAGCTCTGACCCAGATGTCCTGCTTGTCATTGATGGGGAAGTTGGAGTAGAGATCGATCATCTCTGGCGTTCGGTACGCTGGAGTGGTGTTCCTTGTGATCTACAAACAAATAGAAAAATAAAATAAAATAAACAAACAAACACGTTTTCCACAACCATGGGTCTTGTAATAGATCCAAGTATCAGGCTTGTTTGGTGAATCTTTAAATGACGTTCATGTATGCAACTTTTTTAGAGAACCTTGGGACTTAATTCTTCTTCTTCTTTTTTTTAAATTAAAATGACAGTTATTTGTTCCCACACGCTGGGCATGCTTTTGAGAAAGACATTATTTGAACTCAAATAAACACATGCCCGCCTCAGATATTCCATCCTAAAATGGAGCCTGAAAACTGGTGCCAGATTGACGTGCAGCTTATTACATTTAGGAACCAGGATCCCTGGGGTCCTGCACACTGAGGTCATCTGTGTCAAAGCTCCTGTGTGTCGTGTGATTACGGTATAAATATAATCATGGTTGATCTGTGCTTCCTGGACCTCTAGCTGTTAATTAAATCAAACGTTTCTGGTTTTAGTTCGACACCATGACGTCAGTATTGTCACTGATCCTTTTTTGCACTATTTGTATTGGTTTTATCTGTGTTATGTCCTTTGCATGTTGCATTGTTGGAGGAGCCTGGGAATTCAGCTTTTCATTGCCATATCTACACTGTAGCTACTGTGCATATGACAATAAAGCCTTGAATCTTGAAACGTCTGTATGTGTTTTTCCCCATTCAATTAAAGAAATAATTGAATGGCTGATAGCTCCCACAGGATTGTTGACATCCTCGTGGATTCATCTTCTTATTATAGACACATGCATTTCCAAACATTTGGTCTACCTATGCTGTCAAATGTATTATCTCTTCGATTTACACACGGCATCTATTGCACGTCTGTCCGTGCTGGGAGAGGGATCCCTCCTCTGTTGCTCTCCCTGAGGTTTCTCCCATTTTCCCCTTTAAACTGTGGGTTTTCTCTGGAAGTTTTTCCTTGTACGATGTGAGGGTCTAAGGACAGAGGGTGTCGTATTGTCATACTGATATTCTGTACAAACTGTGAAGTCCACTGAGACAAATGTAACATTTGAGATATTGGGCTATATAAATAAACATTGATTGATTGATTGAAATAACTCTTTTAGGGACATTTAGAGTATTTATTATGCAGTCTAAGAAAACTGGCAGTTCCTTTTGTCTTAAAAAAATGACAAATTAAAACTAGTGCCTCAAATAGAATGCTTATGTAGTGTGAGACTTCATTCTGGAAACATGCATTACAAAACACCTTTTATTTTATTTTAAATCGATTACATTTTCTTTTTTTATTAAAAACAAATATACTAGAAGTATCAGAGTTTGAGCAAATTGATATAGCAACAAATCTTGACCTTTGTGACAACAACTTCTGCTACGTCTTGCGATATGTTTAAAGAGATATGAAATGACCTATTATGTGAGAGGATGTACTGTATGTAAAAACTGTATTATATAGATTATTGAGAGAGTGTGTGTGCTTGTGTGTGTACCTCGTCCTCCACCATGGACCTCTTCTGGGCCGACCAGCTGTAGTCGGGGTAATGAGACACTGTGGTGGCGCTGCCAAAGTCACACAGCTTGATGGTGCCCTGGTTACTAATCAAGAGGTTCTCAATCTGCAACAAATCAAGTCAGCAGAGGGTTGGAATGTCCATTAGTACACATGTAATAAACAATTAGTAATGTGGAAGCCACTTATTTATAGTACAAGTATTTGTTGTGCTTTAGATTACAGTGGGATATGGTTCAATCTCAGTCATATGACAAAATGTATTGTTCCATTCATTTCACTCAATCCTGTTGCTGCTGCATGTTATGGAGACGTCATCATTCACTCAGTACAAACCTTGAGGTCTCTGTGTGTGATGGGAGGCTTCTGTTTGTGCATGTGCTGCACGGCGCGGCACGACTGGTAGAAGATCTTCAGCACAGTGTCACATGACATGGGAGCCCTCTGCTCCACCCGCTTTATAAAGTCCACCAGCTGACCTGAGGGGGGGGGGGGGGAGATATAACACAGATACATGAATGAAGAGCCATACAGTAAGACTCCTCACTCCACAGATGCCTCTTTATCTCTGTGGATTTTAAATGTTTTAAATCATTTGGAAAATATGACACAGATAAAAGTATTGAATTATGTTATAAAATATTATCAAATAATGAAGAAATGCACCAAATGCAATGATTAATCACTCAAAAGTGTTCAAACAAATGTGTCATAAATGAAGAGCCAGGGTAAACACAAAGGAAGTACAAGTATAATATATTCCTATTGGACAACACCATGCAGTTAGTTCCATTCTGCTACATAATAAAAACAGTTAAAAAATAAGTGTTTGTGTTCCAGTGGAGGATGAGTTAAGAAGGCTCACAGCCTGAGGGAAAGAGCTGCTCTGTAGTCTGGACGTACTTCAGCAGATCTTCTGTATCTCGTGCCAGATGGCAGCAGGGGGACAGGCTGAGGCTGGGGTTAGCATTGTCCTTTAATCTCCCTCGGACTCTTAACAGGCCCCTCTGCTCACAGAGTAGAGCAGGAAGTTGAAATATCGCTGACAGGAAATTGTTTCATCACGACTGCCTTTTCGGTTAGAGCGACTTCTGACTAATCAGTAGAGATGCACTGGTTGCAAATTTCCTGGCTGGTTACAATTTCAGTTTTTACCTTCCGATTCCAAATGTATTTCCTTTAGCTAACTTATCTTTCATGAAAAATGTATTCTCAGTTGTATTTTTTCTTGAAATAGCTGAACGATCGGGATATCTCATTTGGTTTGATGAATGAATAAGTACTGTTGCAGTTGTAAAGAAGTAAACAAAGATAGAAGTAGAAAACAAAGTAGAAAGCAGTGAGATAATGTGTGCAGTTACCTTTACACAGCTCAGTGAGGATCAAGAACTCCGCCTGTCCGGTGTCCGACTCCTCCTTACTGATGGAGGCAGCGGAGCAGAACTGAACCATGTTGGGATGACCCGACAGCTTTTTCTACAGAGCCAGCAGGTCAAGGAGCGTACAGTTTAAACATTACTTTGGATTCTCAAATACAAAATACTGAACATCTTCTGAAGATGGGAGCAGCGTTCAGTTCACCTGTGGCTTGTTGAATCTAACAAACACTTTGGAGGGTGTTTTTTATATGATATAAGTGACTTAGTGAGATGAATCATTATTGTGATCACTAACTTAATTATTCCAAGTCTGCCACCCACTGATAGAGAGCCAAGCACAGACAGTAAAACAGTTCTGTAGCTTGCTGTTAACACAGTGACAGCAGGAAGAGATTACGGTTGGGTGATAGGAAGAATTTATTGTTGGCTTCAGACTCTTATTCTGCCTCATCAGCATGAGGCATTAAACATTATGCAAATAGTCAGGATCTGAATACACAATGTGGGAATGGTAAGAGGAACCCAATCCACAATGTGCTATACATCTTGAAACCACACCGCAGTATAAGTGATGTCCGAGCATTTTTAGCTGCTCGACAAAACAGTTACAGTTCCAATCTGTTAGTTATGTCATTTAAAAAAAGAAAACCTCTACGAAATAAAACTTCTCCTGAAACATTACAATACAGTGGATGCTTCAGTGATTTGACATTTAGATGCAGAAACATATCTTTAAATGATTTTGACAACCACTGAAAACCACATTTGTAAATAAAAGCCTTCAAATGTATTTAGTTTCTGTCCTGCTCGTCACACCACCTAACACAAGAAACAGACTGGAGTGCTTCAAGAAACATTCACAAAAGTAACTTAACGGTCTTCTTTGTCAAACCACAATGCTATTATGAAACTAAACACTGTAAATATGTATTAGTGCGAGCATTGAGCATTCTGACAATGTGTGGTGTTGCCTGTAAACTACAAATAATCCAATAATGACAGTTTACTACGCTGGACAAACATTCCACAATCTTGTAAATGAATGGGTTAGAGTTGCCTTTGTCACGTACTCAGAACACTGATCAGAAGAAAAGAACAAGTATTTTTATCATGGTGTGGAAATGATTAAGGATACCATGAAGCAGACTTCCTGTATGATTTCCTTGTTCTTCTCTTCCTCATTGGACAGCAGCCTCTGTAACAAAAGCACACAAACAGAGAACAGTGGGTTGTTGTTATTCTGCGACCAAGTGAGACATCATCTTTCAAAGAGAGACGGCAAACATGACTGTCCCTACATATACAATCAATAAACCGCCTATACAGTATTTGCTTTGAACATGAGAGAAGACTGGTGTTTGCCAAGTCAAACAGGATAACCGATCGACTGCTCCTGCTGATTATGTGGAGTGTGGAGTTCAATGGACACTTACACAATTCAGTCTGGGTTTAGACCCAGTAGAAAGAAACCTAAAAAGGAAGTTAGCAAGCAAGCAGAACCTGAACATGGCCATAATGTATCACATTGCTTTCCTCAATCATGTAGTTATCATTTTGTTGTCCTGCATTACAAATGTTGACAGGCAATTGCTGAACGTAAACACAAAACTAACAGCATCTTGACCTTTCAGCAGCATTACACAGAAGAGAGTATACGCAGTTGATAAATGCACGAGTACACAATCAACATGGACAGAATATTAAAACATGAAGCAGATGGTCCCAACAAAATCCAAACTGTTCCATAATTCATTCATTCTTTCTTTCTTTTGTTCGTTCTTCTTTCATTCTCTCTTTTTCTAAGGACAGGACCCTAAGTGGACTTAGTTAAGGGTATGTCTATTGAGCAATATTATCAACAACATACATAGAGAAGTAGTGTCTTAATGTATATTCGTACTGTTTTACTGTAAAGGGTAATGTCCAGTTGGATGTTTAAGTCCAGTCATAAAGGTAACACAGAACATACACATAAGCAGTCTTAGCACTGATTGATATTTACTACAAGTAGGTACAATTCACTGCATACAATGTATTTGAGAATAAGAATGTTTATGTGGACAGAGTCCAATGTATCATTATTTGCCATGCCATGCCATTGCCATGCCTCGTACAAGTGAATGAATGAATGAAAGAAAGAACACGCACAAAGGGAGAGTGGCTCCACATGTATCAAGCAGCAGGTAGAATGTCCTCAGTGAGTCCACCTGTGTCTTACCTTGAGGGCATAGTCTTTCCCACTGCTCATGTCCTGGGCTTCATACACAAAGGCAAATCCACCTGAGAAAAAACAGAGAGCACCCAGGTTGTTATTTTGTTTACATTTATGTGAATAGCACATGCACTCTTGAGCTCCGAAATTATGCATAATCGTCAATTGTTCAGCGCAGGAAGAGCTGTAATACATTTTTGCAGTTTTTGTAATTTGCTCTGATTGTTGTACGTGCAATCGGCTTAATTGATGACCGGCTGTTTGGTTCAAAAGTAGTACTATTCATTGAAACAAAGGCTTCACACTTGGTATATTTGTATACATGTCACTGCTCTGTCACTTAGGGCAGTTATTAAAAAGCAAAAATAAACAAATAAAGGAACATTTCCCAGCGCTGATTTTTTAAACCATGCTTTACATGCACTCTTAAACGTTAATGCCTGCAGGCTGCCAAGTGTAACCACAGTCTTATCTGCTGGCCACTGAGCAGCAACATTGGAGAAAAGGGGGATTAGGTGCCTTGCTCAAGAACAACACAATCTCACTCCTCAAAGTGTTGGGCCACTGCTAATCTCTTGCTGAATATACGCCCATTAACTGAGGGTGTAGCTGAAAAACCTGAACTGGTGACAATGTGGGCAACGCTGCAGTAATAATAAAATATATGGGAGATAAGAGACAGAGTTTTTAATAGAACAGCAGCACATTGCTCCAATTACAACATAATTGATGAACAATCAGTTCCTCTGAAAGCCAAGTTAATTAAAATGGGCCCTGCCAGTGTAGTTTCAATTTATTTTTCGTGATAACTCAAAATGTTATATTCATTTAAAAGCCACTGTGGCAAGTGGACAAGAACCTTTCATTTCCTAACTTTTTCCATCAAGTGGGTCCATCTTTGTATGTCCATGTATTAAGCAGTCCAAACAAAGAAGAAGAAAAGAAGAAGCAGATATACTTTATTAATCCCTCACAGGGAAATGTCTTTCCCCACTCTGTTGTGTTTACACACATTACACACACAGGGGAGGATATACATGCACAAACACAGAGGATATACATGCACACACACACAACCACATGCAGATAGGAGAGGTGGCAGAGCAGAGAGGCTGCCAGGTACCCGGCGCCAAGGGAGCAGTTTCGAGGTTAGGTGCCTTGCTCAAGGCCAAGGGCACCTCGGCAGTGGCCTTGGAGGTGAACTGGCACCTCTCCAGCTACCAGCTCACTCCATCTTTTTTTTTGGTCCGATCGGGACGTGAACCGGCGACCCTTCGGTTCCAAGACCAAGTCCCTACAGACTGAGCCACTGCCGCCAGGGGTAGGTTACCATAGTGATGAGTAAATCAACAACCAGCCTTGCTTTGCTCCGAAAAATCTTGAATGATCACACTCAGGATCCTAATCTTTAAACCTTTTTTGCTCAGGAGAAGTAGTCCTAATTGTTTTAACCTCACCAGGGATTCAGACCAACCACCCTATGGTCACTGACACTTGTGACATGAAAGGAAAACATGAAAGCAAAACACTGGAGTTATTGCATTTTTGAGTCCATGCCCTACGCTTAAAACACACACTTTACCTTTGTACACACAGCAACAATTGGCTATCAAAAAACACAATTTACTGTCCATTACAGCAACATGAATGTGCCATGCTTTGCAGTGAGGATTCACAGACGCCCCTTTTGGGGATCACATGGCTTCCTCTGTCTTTCTCTGCCAAAAGGGCTGAAATCTGAAATGCTCCATTTTCTTTGCTCTAATTACGAATGAGGGTAAAAATCCTACTCCATCATACCAGAATTGATTAAATCTTGCTATGACAATACCTTTGTGGTTTGGGAAAATTATTAGAGGAATAGATAGTAAGGAATGAAACACAGTATTTCCACTCTGGTTCTTAACAAAGAGACGTGTCTACAGTTTCACCTGCTCAGATGAGGGCATGAAGGCCAAATGGAAGGCTAAGGGCCACTGCTCCCAAACAAACTGTTCATTCAGGTGGATATATTCATTGAGAGAATTCAAAAGAATGAGCTCAAACAAGATGACAACCACCACTTGTGTGATGACTTTTTGCAACAAGCAACACATCAATTGACAGACAAACTAGTGTTGGCCCTAAGAAAATAGGATGAGCTTGTTATAGCCATCCATTGTATTCTCTCACCAAAGATCTGGTTGAGGAAACACAACAGAGACACCTTTCAAAGAGCAGAAAGGGAGTTTGAAAAGGGCAGAGGGCAGATGTGAATCGTCTAACCTCTGTTCAACTGTCATGGCTGATCACAACACCTTGAATATACTTTTGATCAAATAATGCTGAAACAGGCAACCATTTTAAGTCATTATTTTATCAAGCAAAAATGGAAAGCATTAATTGTGGCTTCTTAATTGTAAGTTGAGTTTTGGGATCGGCAATTCACACAAGATACTGACAATTTAAAGACTTTTAAAAATCAACTTGTTGATTGTTTTTGCAGCCCAGTTAGTTTTATTTTTCTCCAGATATACCTTTATGTTTTTATTAGCATATGCATAACTATATATTAAAGAAAACATTGTTTTCTACATACAGTATATCTATTTAAAATGCTGTAGGGACTGAATACCTATGAGTGAGTCAGAGGGTTGCACAAAGAGGACATGGAAGTGGGTACTTTGTCTGCCGGAGAAACACTGGTTTCCTTACACTTAGGGTCCTGAAGCAATCGGTCAGAATTAGTCAGCAAGTTAAAGTGAACAGAGCTTGTACTTTTTCAAATGACACAACAAAGAGACTTGCCGTTATTTTCTATGGAAACCTTGTTGTTGCCGTTCTTCCACCGACTACATGATGCGACTAGTCAACAGTTAGTATAAGGGAATCATTTAGACTTTTTAAGAGTTGTTAAAGGCACATTTAAATTAGAGAGGGCTAATTTTGGTTATGTTTTTTTGGCAGGCTTGTGTTGAATTACATAATAATGAATAAACTTAACAACATGGATTGCTTCAACTCTGACCTAATGGTTTGACCATGCTGAAAACTGTTGACACTGGACAATGACTTACTTATTTATGGAACTAACTCATCTCACTGCATGTTAAACAGATTTTCTGTGAAATGCATTCCTGGTTAGATCATTTACAGTTTGCATTTACATTTGATTAAACAAGTTTGTTTTTACATAGTACACCCAACATAAAGGTCTACATTCCACAATGACAGTCGGCTCTACCTCTATGCAAGGAACTCAAGATGCATGATAGTGTAGTAAGAATGTCGTGCAACTTCACAATGAGAGCAAGAATCCCTGTTCCCTGCCAGAAGGGAAGGAGCCTGATCTCTGGGTTACACGTGCCTTGTAACCAGAGTTGTTGCAGACAAACAAATACAGGTTGATTCTAAAGATTCAAACTCAGACACCTAATTTAGTGGGAATGCTGATACAGCATTCCCACTATCTGTTATGCTACGCACAAAATTATGTATTATTCCGCCGGGTTATTTTGCACCTCTTCTTCTCCCACATTCCACATCGCAGAAACTCCGTTCAAACATCAAAACGTTCAGCTCGGTCGGGAATCGATGGCTATTACTTTTCTCATTCATAACTTTCATAATTTCAGAGATACATCCCATAATTCATCACATTTTTAACATGAAAGTCAATGGAAAACTCTTCAGACTTCAACAATCTTCATGCAACTTCAACTGCTAACTGTTCCTTCATACTTTCACTCAGAAACCTCATTCCAACTTTAAAATGTTACACATCTTTCTGACATTATTCGTGTAACACAACTTTTAAATCTGATTCGTACTTTTAGAGATATTAAACATTGTTCAGACCTTGGTAAAGAGGCCTTCTTCAGATTTTAGAGTGCGTGATGTCACAGCTAGAGTGGAGGACAGATTTAATTTTGCCTTCATATTTTCTTTTCAACCTGCCATAATTCCCAAACCCTACATTCCTGAGACATCATTTTTCATGAGAAACGTAGGAAAACATCTCGTAGCTTGAAAAATTAAAAAAAATTAAGCAAAATAATTAAACAAAATGCCTCTTGAGGGCATGAAGTGACAAAAACTGTCAACATGTCTCCATTAAACCCCATTGTAAGTTCAGCCTCATCTTTCCCCACCACAGCAGCCGCACACCTTTAGTTAATCTGCCAAAAAGGCCACATTATTAACCCGAAAGTACACAAAAAGTACTCTTCAGATGCTCAAGTTCCTTGACATGCTTCACGCGTTGAAATTTCACTGATATCTGTTACGATTCTTCAACAAAACGTTCACATGCAAGAGGTTTATCTCTCATTCAGAACAATGGAAATGGAAACTTTTGATCTCTGGACACGTCGTTAGCTCAAATATAAACACCTGTGTCATGGAACACGATGATGTCATAACTCCAACTGACATGCTCAGAGCAGCAGATTTCAGATAATGGTTAATGGTCCTGCCCTCAACAGCTCTACGTCAATTATGGGGTGTCATCATATGCCGTTTCCATGGAAACACATCCCTCGCCATAAAACACGATGTCACTGTAACTCAAATGGACACGGTCTGATCGTCCCCCAAACTTCGCTTGTATATCATCGGTCCATGCCTCAACAGCTTTACGCCAAATCTGACATCTCACCATAGGCTGTTGCCATGGAAACGCATCCCTCGCCATAAAACACGATGTCGCTGTAGCTCCAATGGACACGGTCCGGTCGTCCCACAATCTTCACCTGTATATCACCTCTCCATGCCTCAACAGCTCTACGTCAAATCTGAAATCTCACCATATGCCGTTTCCATGGAAACGCATCACTCGCCATAAAACACGATGTTGTCGTAACGCCTATGAAAAGGGTCAAAACAGCACCAGACTACAGATAATGGTTAACGGTCCAGCCCTCAACATCTCTACGTCAATTATGGGGTGTCATCATATGCCGTTTCCATGGAAACACATCCCTCGCCATAAAAGACGATGTCGCTATAACTCCTATGAAAATGTTCAAAAATGCTCAAACTTCACATGTGTGCTAACAGTCCAGCCGTGACAGTTTTGAGATTTCTTCAAATGTCGTTGCCATGGCAACACAATGCTCATCATGAAACACGGTTCTCATAACTTCAGTGAAAATGCTCCAAACGGCCCAAAACTTCACAGGTTTGGTAACGATGCAGCCATCAACGCATCTAAGCGTATTATTGGATGTCATCAAATGCCATTGGCATGGCGACAGATCATTCACCATCAAGTTAGTTCAAAAGTTTACAGTTCAAATATTCTGCTGCTTTTCCAAGCCTTTTTACTTTCTTTTCTTCTCTCATCACACATTCAAGCCCCCAGTGTTCATGTATCATTTCAATCTAAATTCTTCACTTTCTTCTTACACATTACATTTCAGCATAGCAGTTTAGCGTCAGCTTTTCAGCATAAAGCATTCCCACTAGCAATTTCTTCAGGAATTGCATTCTCTAGTTGTGATCTAATGTCGCAGTAATAGTGGACCCATATCATTTTGCAGAATAGGATGATGGGACACAGTTAAAGAACACATTTGATCAAAAAGTACATGCACTCAGCCATTATCTCCCTTAGAGGAATCCAGCAGAGCTCTGCAGAAGTGTTTTCACTGTTTCAAAAAGTAAGAGATTTGGTAATAACATTGCCATCATTTCTATGTTTACTTCATATCTTTCTACTATACTATGTTCTTTCTTGTGGGTTAAAATGTATTTTAACCAAGGAAGATGATACGGTTTGGGCTCTGTAGCAATCTGTGGGTTGGGAGTTGGTGGACAAGTAAAATGCAGCTATGCTGTTGCTGCAGAAATTATCATGATTTGAAGCCCAGCGGAGATAAATGCTACGTTTACGCACCATGCAACCTGAAACTTCAGGTTTTCTATGTATCACAATCTTGAAATGTAGTAATGCTTTTAGAACGATCGAAGCCACATTATCAACTGGTGTTTACATGGTGACTCATAGCTCTGCAGGTGCAAACGCTATTGTCATTGACTACCAGTAGAAATATGTCACTGCTAGCCTGTTAGCTCGTTCAGCTACTTAGCATGCCTAGCAGCGACCGACGTTATCAACATTTCTCGTTGTCTCACACCGTCTCACCTTCAGCGATCACCCTCTTGATCCTCAGCTTCATGTCACCGAGCTCAACGACCTGTCCCACGAAGTCATTCTGGTCCCGGCCTGCCAGTCCGGACGCTCCGGGCCCGGCTAGGAAATCCAGTGCTGACTGGAACAGGGACATTTTATCCAGCGCCCTGCTTCAGACTCACAGAGGCCGGCTCAAGGGGGGGAAATCCGCTGTGTAGATCCCGGCAGACTCAGCAGAAAACTCCACGGCTGTTTGTTCTGTTATTAAGGCTTATAATCAGGTGATATTATTCTTTCACTGGAAGCGAACATCCTCTTCCTGCTGCTAGGCTGAAGAGGCCGCCACCGTCGCCAGCGCTGACTTCCGTGAAGGGTGATGACGTCAGGACACGATTAAATCATGTGATGAACCCATGGATGTACTCATGGATGTACCATAGAGAAAAACGTCCAATACAAAAAGTCTGAAAGACATTTTGGGGAGTCTCAAATTTTAACAATTCATAAAAATGTTTTAGCAGAATGTTTTGTTGTGTTAGGTGTTGCAGGTGGGTATGGTATCACCTGTGCAGGTCTGCATTGTTAGACAATAACTTAATTTATTGTTTTGTATTGGCTATTGTTTTTATTATTTGTTTTTATTATGGTGTCAAACTTACAATATTCCTCTAAACACAGAACAAAAGTTTTAATTTCAAGTCTTATCCACAGACTCAAATCAAATCAAATCAAGTTTTATATAGCACATTTTAAAAACGATTTTTGGTCGAGCCAAAGTGCTGTAGCCTACATGCAAATGGATACAATCACTTTACTGCGATAGCAAACAGAAGACAATAAATTACAACAGCAAATATAAAAATCAAACACAGGGAAATGTCAGGAGTCGTAGGCTAATCCGCTCTAACTAGAAGGCCAGGGAGAAGAAGTGAGTCTTTAGTGTATATTTAAAAAACCCTAGGGTCTGGGCCGACCTCACATGGAGGGGCAGAGTGTTCCAGAGCCTAGGGCCAGCTGCTGCGAAGGCTCGGTGTCGGTGACCTCGGGTTTTGAGCCTGGTCTTGGGCACTATCAGCAGCAGCTGGTCAGCCGACCTTAAAGCTCTGGCTGGGGTGTAGCGATGGAGGAGTTCAGCTATAAACCGGGCGGAGCCAGCCCATTTAGTGCTTTAAAAACAAATAAAAGGAGTTTAAAATCAATTCGGAACCTAATTGGAAGCCAGTGCAATGAGGCCAGAATTGGGGTGATGTGGTCACGCATTTTATGGCCAGTGAGAAGACGCGCAGCTGCGTTCTGGACTAGCTGCAGGCGTCTAATTGACGCCTGGTCCATACCCACACACATGTTTGTTGTGTACCGTGTACGCCATCTACTGGACATCATCTGTCAACTGTATAGGGTTTTGGATTAGGGTCCTAAACACTTTCAAGTAGTGCATCAGTGCAAACAAGTTTAATTCAATGGATTACCATGTTAGAATTTGTATCATGAAGCATTGGAGCTTTCTTGATCCAATGTGTTTTATAAAACTCCCTTCCATTTAATGCTAATCTTGTAAAAAATATCAACGTAAAAAAGCATACATGTAGTTTTAATACAGGAGTGAATAACTTCCTTGCATGCCATTATAATGTTTTTGTAATGCCATTATCTTGAGATCATTAAGTTATCACACAACTTGTTTTCTGTTAGAAACTAAAAGGCAGATTTCTCCTGGTAATTTCTCACAAGTACCTTTCCTTGATCTGACATTTTCAGTTTAAATCGGTGGTAACAGTTAGGGTATACTATATATGCTCTCATGGAACTTTTGATCTTTCAATTAAGTTAATTATTTGTCATGATCGTATAATAACTATATACAAGGCCTTCTCGGCTTATTTAGATCATGTCCCCACTGAAAAAGATAAACCAGTTGAAAGAGAGTTGTTGGTACCACTTTACAATAAGACTACCCTTATAAAGGATTCATAAATGGTTTATAATTAGGTTGTAAACACTTTATTAATCATTAAGAATCATTTATAAACCAGTTCTAACATAGAACATACATCAACACAGGCTCACTATTTGGCAAGATGACTAAGCCTTATGTTGGCTACCTAGCTTACTTCGTCTTCTTCATCAGCCAACATCCTTGGTATCTGTTGTTCACTGAGTTGATTCCCCCCTTCCATCTTGATGTTTCTTGGCATCTCTTTATGACCATTTATTTATGAGTTACTAACATTTGTAACTGCCAAAAGGGAGCCTTGTAAAGTGTAAAACACATTCCCATTTATTAATGAGTTACAACCATTATAATTGGTACAAATTGTTATTGTAAAGTGTTAAACAAATCACCATTTATTAATGAGTTACTACCATTTATAATTAGTTATATTAAGCCTTAAAGTTATGCATAAATTAGGGCGTGGCGACATTGAGTGACAGGTCTGTCCAGTGACTGCTGCTGTTAGCTTTCTGCTCTGCTAGCAGCTCCGTGATGCTACAGGGGCTCTGCCTGTTCAGCTCATCCGGGGAACATTACTTGAACTCTGCCGTGTTTGTTGTGCTGGTGCCTTGTGGACTATTCTTCATGCTTATATCGTACTATTGTGACTCGCTCCGCGTTTAAAACAGACACGGCAAGTGAAATTTGAGTACTTCATTTATGTGTTGCTTATGTTTTTAGTCAGCTAACGTTAATTAATGTTAAAGGGCCCATGTCATGCTTTTCCGGTTATTACCCGTCCCCTTGTGTGTTATGAAGGTTTTTATGCATGTAAACGGTGTGCAGAGTCACAAACCCTCAAAGTACACCCTGTAGCGAGTAAAACTCTAACACAGAAAATACCTCCCCAAAACGCCTCGTTGGAGATACGTCATTGTCCATTTGATTCTTCCATTTCGTTCCGGGTACGGCATGATGTCAAGCCGTACCCGGAACGAAATGGACCAATCCGTGGAGCCGTTACGTTACGTCTGCGGAGCCGTTACGTTAAGCCCCCGCTGATTGGTCCAAATTGACCAATCCACGGACTTCCTCACACACACACATCTGCGTGCAGGGAGTAGGCAGCTCAGCTGATTTCTCCTCCCTGTGCAGGCTGATAACAGACAGTTGGGATCGCGGCAAAATTCTCTCTGCAGACCCATTCTCACAGCGTTTATCAAACTTTTTCTTACTCAATATCAAGCCACACTTATTGTTTTTACTTCGGCTGTGACTTTGTGTGTGCTCAGGATGAGTATGGCTGTGTTTGGCTGTGTATCGCTAACAAGGAAACAACACCTCCACGGAGCTCAGCGCGATTCACAACGTCCCGACCAATCAGAGCACACTGTGCTCACAGGGAGGGTGGGGGCTAGCTATTGGAGCTACAACGAGCCGTTAAAGGCAGAGAGTGAAATTCAGTGAATACACGTAGTTTACAGAGATGCTGTATGAGAAACCAATGTGAGTTTGGAAAATTGCACAATATAAATATATTCTAGTAGACCTCAACAAGAAGTAGTAGACCTCAACATAAAAGAAAAGCTTTTATGTTTAAATATGTGTATCAGTCATACTAAACATTATTTTGAGTCCTGATTTTCTTCATGTGTGAATAAAATGTTTTGCTTGGTTCTGTTGCATCTTACTTCATGTGAAAAATGTGTATTAGGTCAGCGTGAATGTTATAACTCATTCATAAATGGACATGTGTATTAAACTTAAAAACAACGCACCCTTTCAGTAGTTATCAATGTTAGTGACTCATCAATAGATGGTAATGTGTTTCACACTTTACAATAAGGCTCCCTTTTACCAATTATAAATGGTAGTAACTCATTAATACATGGGAATGTGTTTTACACTTTACAATAAGGCTCCCTTTTGGCAGTTATAAATGTTAGTAACTCATTCATAAATGGTCATAAGCAATGCCAAGAAACATCAAGATGGAAGGGGGATAATCAACTCAGTGAACAACAGATACCAAGAATGCTGGCTGATGAAGAAGATTAAGTAAGCTAAGTCAATATAAGGCTTAGCAGTACAGATAAATGTGGGCTCACTATTTGGCAAGCAACCGGTCACAGTTGCCCTGTTTATCTCATGTCTTATAAAAGCTTATTATTGATTTATAAAGTGTTCACAACCTAATTAATTAATTACAAACTATTCGTAAACCCTTTATAAGGGTAGTCTTATTGTAAAGTGGTACCGAGTTGCTATAATACACTCTAGGTTGGTCTCAAATCCAAAGAATACAAAGTGTTCAATTGACATACGTAGTTGTACTGCTGTAATATACTAAATCATGCTGCATGACTTTAATGCAGGAAAGACATGTGTCAGTTACACTTTTACATCACAGAACAAGAGAAGTCATTGGGAAATGAACAAATTCACTGATAGCATGTTACAACATTTTAAATTTGGCTGGACCTTTTGAAATATGGCCTAATGTGGAGATGGAGCCAAAAAGATAAAACAGAAACTTATTTTGGAGTTCAGCCAGGGTCTACTTAGGTCAATTTCATCTCAGAATCATTCAAATACAAAAAGGTTTGGATCAGTGAGACTGGGTCATAGAGGATACAGTCATTATAAACTAGATGTTATCTAAAAGCCCTAGTCACATACATTTACAATCAATTTATTTAATGAAAAGATAACATCCAAAGCAATGTTTGCTTTTTGAAAACTATGATGTCTATGCACCGTTGAGCTCTTTGAATCAAACACAGCCACTTTTAAATACAACCATCACCTCAATTTACAGAGATTAAAAAGTAAAAAAGCTGCGGTAGGGTTGTTTAAATATACATCATAAACCTTTTTTGGTAAGTCCCAAAAGAAAAAAATACTAGTGGCTGAGCCAGCGTTTGTGGCAAGCAGGGAACCCATCAGCAATATTTCCTTCAGTTTTTTAACAATAATTTAAGTGCCTCAGCCATGTCAGATTCACCTCTTTTTTATGTTTTTTTGTTATTAAAGTTTTTATTTATGAACATACATGGTACATAGCTCATATGGTATAGCATACAGAAAGAGTAAGGTCAGGCTACAACACATGTTAGTTAAAGGTGGGGTAGGTAATTTTGGAGAAACCAGTTCGAGTGCGCTAGAATTTGAAAATACTCAACCGGAAAAAATCTGTCACTTCCTTACAGAGCCCCTCCTCCAACACACACAAACGCGCACATGACCAATGAGGGCACGAGATAAGTTTGTGCACAGATGGAAGGCTGACAAGGCAGGTAGGCCATCCAGTTATTTTAGCCGGGCCGGCTAAAATTATTGGTCGTGCTTTTTTGTGGTATCATCATATCTTACACCCTTTATGTTTAGACTAATGCTTTTATCAAGGTCCAACCAGCCTCTTTGAGAAAGGCATCGTCAAAACATGTGTGGTTAAGCTGCTGACATACTATGAAATAATTTGACAGAGCTGACACTGTGATTTCACAGAATGTAGCTGTATGACCCTCATGCTTGGAATTTAGGGTAGACATCGGGTGGGAGATACAAGACCTCCATATTGGCAATTTGGACTCTAGGTCCTTGGAAACTTTTAAGGACACAGATACCACATTACAAAATGTAATCACACAAGTTACAGCATTCAGGTTAGCATAGTCATTATCTTCCCTGTGAGCCATCACAAAGTCAGCACTGCACTAAGTGCTTAGACTAAAGACAAAGCTTTGTTCACAGCGAATAAATGCCCATCCAATGCAATTCATTTTGGAGGGAATCTGATGTATTGGCAACCTTCTCTTTAAGTTGTTCTCTGTGAAACCCCACACTTTTGCAGGTGGTTTTGAGGACATCTTTAATGTTGATTTCAATGTGAACTTGATGACTGTTAAAAGTTCAAGGGCAATGTGATTGGCAATGGGCTCTGGTTTAAAAGAACATCTCTAGGCCTACATCCAAGTTGAGATGGTGCCATCAAATAGTTAGGACGGTGGTTCTTTGTGCTCACTGATTGGGCACACCTCTTAAACGTTCATACCTCCTGCTCTCTGATTGGCTTATGAAGACCCAATGCCAGCTTGCCATTGATCAAACAACACGCCAGTCGAACGGCTTTGGTACGCCTCCTGCATAGACCGATCAGTCGGCTGATGTGGAACCAGAGTCCTGAGAACCAATCAAAGACCTTGGTTTCGACAGGCAAGTTTCCCGCGTGCACAACAGACAAGTCTATTCAACTTGAATGCGCGTTCACGTGTGGGATATGTTCAAGACTTCTACTGGATAAAGCGTCCGTCTTAGATGTATACACATACAATAAAGTTAAGCAAATTAGAAGAAAAATAACAATTGCCCCTGAAATGTAGGCACACATAATTGTAATAATTCACAATACCTACATTTCCCCCCTAAATCTTTTCACATTTTGATTGATACTGTGGAAATGTGAAGCCGTACAGTTCAACAACTTATCAGTATACTTTGGTTGGATACACATTTTTACACATTAAATATCTGGATACATAAAAGTATAGTTAACTTTCAAGTGACACTTTATCTGTAATATCTGTAATTTATTTTCATATGCTGGGTATCTTATAGGCTTCTTGAAATAGTCGACATGTGGAAATATAAATAAAAAATAAATACAAAGGAAATTATGATTGGTTTTCGCAAGCTTTTAATTGACCAAACTCATCTTTTCAGTTTAGCATTTTTGAATTTAAAAATGGTTAACAGTAAAGGTGGATATATAGCTTTCTGGAACATACTTACATTAATGTGCTCGGAACCCTCTTAAAGCTCCATTAAACAATACTTTTTTCCCTGTTTCGGAATCGGAGCTTTTCAGAAAACTGTTGTACAGATATTTGTTTTTTCCATATGTACATAATGAACGATTTGAACACTGCTTTCTTGAACGCAGCTCGCTCTGCTACGTCATGACGCCGGGGCGTGGTCTGTCGGTTTTCTTCGGCCGCCTCACGCTTGCCTTTGACAGAGAGCCCTGCTAGCTGTCGCGCACGGTAATTCCCCAGCATTTCAAACTAAGCAGATAGCCGGTGATCTTATTCAACACAAGCGCTCTCCTCAGGGACAGTTTAGCTTCAGCAAGGAGCTCGCACTTACCGGTGGTTCTCATCTGACAAAGGGACGTGACAAAGTAAAAGATGTCTAGAGACACGGAAGGGAAGAGCGAGAAGATTATGGACATGGAGAGCAAGGTGCTGTGGTACCCGGACTCCAAGAAGAACACACAGATGGACAAGTTTAGGATACAGGTCAACAAGGACTACGGGCTTAATCTGGGTGAGTAGAGAGGAGGGGAGGAGGCAGACAACGACCCAGACAGACAGAGAGACAGAGAGACACAGTGTGTTATACATGTCGGCTAGTATTGAGCGTCTGAAGCTGGATATCTGAGTCAAATATACAATTAGAAACAGTGTCCTCCTCCTGCTATCTAATAACCTTACCTACAATTGGCTTACAATACCTCTAAATTGCCACTGTCTAAAGCTGCTTTACAGTGCTTTTTCAAGCTAGCTTTGGTTTGCAACCATGTAAAGGGGGTGCTCAGTTGTAGAGATATTGCACCGGTATACACACTCTGCAGGTGTAATGGTATTATTAATAATTATGACATGTGACTCAGCATTCCCTTTTTGATCAAACCAGCTGTTAAAATACACACAGCAGCTCACTCCAAGTTCCTGATAAAAGAGATCAGCATTTTCTATTTGCATCTTTGAAGCGTGTTCATTTAGGTGGAATTCTGAAAGAATTATAAATAACCTGCTCTGCTGGGTACTGAAAAGAGAGGGAGATAGAGACATATTTAGATAATATTTTTGAAGTCAACCTATTTGCCACTCTGTCTTTGCACAGTGTACAAAAACACAATACGTCACATAAAAAAGCACTTCCCCCAAATTAATTACGTAAGAACCTTTCCCCATTATTAGTGTTGTTCTCTGATACAGAGCAGAGCACTTCCTCGAAACCCCAGACCTGCTGGAATGTGTCCAGATCTCCAGTACTTTTATAAAAAAAATTAAATTAAAATCAACCATCAATCTGAACTTCATCATGTTAATACTGACAGTGACAGGTTCAAAGTCAACACTTTCTTCCACCATCTTGGCCTGCCCTAAAACAAAGCTGTCACTTGTGTTTTTGTGTATTTTAAACCCAGGATAAAAACCTGCTTGATAAAAACCTCTCTACATTTTGTAAAACAGCTTTAAGAAACAGAAACAAGAGATAGTAAACTGCAGGCGTAAACACTAATGCTATTATTAATTTTTATAGCATGTGAGTCAGCCCTCCCTTATTCATGAAATAGCTGTTACAATACACACAGCCGCTCACTCTCAGTTCCTGATGAAAGAGATTGGCATAATTAATTTGCATATTTGAAACGTGTACGTGTCAAATAGGTGGAAATGTTGAAGGAATGCAGAAGAACCGGCCTCTGCTGGGTACTGAACAAGAAAGAGATAGAGAGAGAGATGTCATGAGGGAAAGATGGGAGCAGTGGACAGCTGTGGCAGATGTGTGTATTCCTTATGGGAGATTCTCTTTTTACCAGGCATCAACGCTATTAGTAGAGTTTGTATTTGGGTTAGTAATCAAAGCCGATAGAAGCTGATAGAGGGAACTACTTTCTCTTTAAATCAGTGAATTACAATCTGGTACTCTGCCTTTTTGGCCTTATACTAACTTGTTCTTATATCTGATTTGAAAACTGTACAAACTTCACGTTTGAGAGGATGGTCATACCTGTGTATTAATATATTTGTGTTATGAATCTAGTAATTGCTGTTTCTCTGTCCATTAGCCAACTACAATGACCTGTACCAGTGGTCGGTGGACAGCTACCCAGATTTCTGGTCAGAAGTGTGGCGCTTCTGTGGAGTAGTGAGCTCCAAACCTTATGAAGAGGTGAGTCCAACCTCTGCTGGAGCATTGGATGAGAGAGGGGTCTCAGCCATAAATCCAACAGCCACTTTCAGTATTACATGAAGAACTAAAATCTAAAAATACAATTAAAATAAATTATCATAATTTCCAGTAGTTTTCAAAAAAAAAAATTTTTTTAATCAAGGGCTGCTAGAAAAATAAATATATAGAAATATAATGGCATTTGTTCCCATTAGCATTGCACCTACCTTATCAAGGCTACATTAAAAGTCTGTTTGGTAAAGTAGGTTTCACTGATTGTTTTTAAATGACCGCATCTTTATCAAATATTATCTTTAAATTATTTCATTTACTGTCTAGCCTCCTTATGCTGTTTAGAAACAGGATAAAGTCATCTGGTGGGCGTGTTATGTAATAAAGGTTGACACCTCATTTGTACACATGGATAATTCCACATCACATATTATTTTTTTTCAAGCATTCATTTTGTCAGCCACTTAACCCTTTGTTAGGTTTGCTGTCCCAGCAGATAAGTTATCTTTAATTTAAATTGCTTTTAACATTAATGCACAGTGGGCTGGGCTATTCAATTCCATGATGAATTGTCATATCGCTTACTGATTTTGTCCAGTAAAAATATCAGCTGTTGCAATGACTTGATAATTGTGTAGAGTAGTTACTTTCTGATTTTAGTGCTTTTATCTCACAATCCCATTTGTTTACTCACATTCTGTGATAGCAAGGTCACCAAAGCTTAAAATACATGGCCTTGATTGACTACAGTGCTGATTCTCTCCTGTGTGTGTGTGTTTGTGTGTGTGTACAAGGTGGTGGATGTATCCAAACGGGTCTCAGATGTGCCAGAGTGGTTTAAAGGAGCTCGGCTCAACTACGCTGAGAACTTGCTCAAACATGCAGACCAAGACAAAGTAGCTCTCTATGCTGCAAGTAAGTATTGAAAGAAATTGATGCAGATTAAAATGAATCTTACACAGTGCTGCATGCTGACTTTATTGATCAGTGTTAATTCCATGCATAAAAAAAACATTTCACACAACACAGCGGTCATTTTTTGTTATATTCCTGCAGAAAACACCTTCACACATTCAAATCATACAGGGAGAGATGAGGTTTCTACTTTGTCATCTTTACAATTAGTATTTGCAAATAAAATCAACAGAAAGAAGTCAAGAACATATAACAGAATTGAGCATTTGAGCACAGAATCTAAATGGCGGTGACACAAGGCTGCATATGTCACTTTGTCAATATATTAACCACTGCTCCCTCTATCTCTTAGGGCTGTCGCATATTATAATGGACAGGCTCTTCTTTATTGCCCTATCTGTGTGTATATATACACATGCACACAACCTTCTGCAGGAGCCGTAATGTAATTATGGGATGGCTCATTTGTATCAATCCGTGGAGCCTCGGTGAATGTCAGGAAACTATTACTTAGAGAGACAAGGAGGACTGCGCCTGTCTCTGTCCTGGCACACTATCAATCTCTATTACTGTCTCCATCTCTGTCTACCTGTTTTTATTTTTCAGTGTTTTGGATTTTAGTTTTAACTGTATTGTTAGAATTTAAATCAAATGTTACACAAATCCTAATACATCTAAACCAATCAGAATATATATAAAAGTGTCCTCGGCTTCCACAATCATTTTTAGAAATGTATATGTTTGTATCTGTTCCTGTGCATTTGTCTCACTTCCTCCTTGTTTCTACCAGCGGAAGCAAATGATGAGATTGTGAAGGTGACGTATGGGGAGCTGAGGCGCGATGTGGCGTTGTTTGCTGCAGCCATGAGGAAGATGGGGATCCAGACTGGAGACCGGGTCGTAGGTGAGTCTCAGATGAATAAATAATAACGATAATAATACATTTGATTTGTAAAGCACCTTTCTTTACTAAAAGCAATCCCAAAGTGCTACAATGGGCATAAAATGCTTACTTAAAGGTAGGGTAGGTAAGTTTGAGAAACCGGCTCGAGATACACTTTTTGTTATATTCCATGGAATGCTCTTAACATCCCGATAGCAATGAATATCTTAAGTGCTTTGACAAAAAATCCATAAAAAAATGTAATACTGTAAAAAGCACGACCAATCATTTTAGCCGGCCCGGCTAAAATAACTGGATGGCCTACCTGCCCGTCAGCCTTCCATCTGTGCACAAACTTATCTCGTGCCCTCATTGGTCATGTGCGCGTTCGTGTGTGTTGAAGGAGGGGCTCTGTAAGGAAGTGGCAGATTTTCTCCGGTTGTGTATTTTCAAATTCTAGCGATCTCGAGATGGTTTCTCAAACTTACCTACCCTACCTTTAAAAACACAAGTTTAATAAAAGGCTTTTTTAAAAAGAAAGGTTTTTACGCCCTTCTTAAAGTTATTCTAAATTGCTCTCTGACGTAACGGAGGGAAACGAGAGAGTATGGAGAAATAGCATCAGCCATTTCTATATAACTTTTTCTATTAGCCAAGTGATAGTTAATAACCAACAGAATTAGCAGGAAGAGAGGTTAAGGGCTCTCCTTTGTTCTCCTTTGTATCCAATCTTTTTTTAATCTTCTCCTTCCTTATTGCCTCTTTATTTGAAACGTTTTGCAACACAACCTAAACATTGGCTCTTTCGGTTTGAATCTGTGTGTCTTGGCACATGCCGCTGCTCTTTCTCAAAGTCTCCATTTATTTTTTCAAAGTCTATATTTGTACAAGGAGGCTGAGGATGCATGTTTCTCTGCAACACCCCAATGTACAGTACATTCATCCTGAGCTACACATACCTGCAAACTAAACAGTATAAACTGCCATGGAGCAGCACTATGCAGCAACTGGAGCTCTTATGCAAGTTATTGAAATGTGTAAGTCTTAAAGTTTTTGAAGAGCTTATCTCTTTCACTTTCGTAGTATTTTGCCATATCGCCGGGTGTGGAAATGCATAATGAGCTGTTCGAACTGCTCAGCTATCTAGGGTTAAGTTACTAAAAGATGGCCAACATACTGTGGTCAAAATAATGTCTATCAGAAGCATCAACAATTAGCTGTTTGGTAAATTAGCTCAATTCAAGTTTAGATCTAACTTTTTATGAATGTATACTGCACCTATCTAAGAGTGAATGTGGCTGTGAGGGAGTGCGTTCTTCTTTCAACAAGAAGGTTGTGGGTTCGATCCCAGCCCTTGCAGTCAACATGTCGATCCTTGGGAAATATACTTAACCCTGAGTTTCTCCTGATGGCCAACGGTGTGTGTGAATGTTAGCTTCCCTAGAGCAAGTGGTACTGCTTGAATGAGGTGTGAAAGGGTGAATTACTTGTAGTAAGCGCTTTGAGGGGTTGAAAAGACCTGATACAGCGCTATATAAGTACAGTCCATTTACCATCTATTCCACTTGTAGTACTGCCAACAATATTTATTTTGATAGTAGTCTTTTACAAGAACCAAATTATTATAATGTAACAACAATGTCTCCCACACGCTTAACATTAGCAGTTTGTCACAAGAAAGTATTAAACATATTAAAGTAGTCTTCAGCTATTAATTTGTACATTGTCTGTATGAACCCAGTATGAATGTCTAACTTCACCGAGTCCTATCCATCACTGTCTCGGTTTCATTTTCTGTACTGTGACACAACTCGCTGTGTATCGAGCTGTTTGTGCTGTGTCAGTATCTGGGGCTTCAGTATCACTGAGGTTGTCAAATAGTATCATCTAAGATGTCTGAACCTTTCGATCTTTGAAGCAACTGTTGTTTTTGCTTAAGTTGAATTGACCCTGTCCTATATCAAGCCTTTGTTACAAACAGTTTGTGTGGATGAAGATGACAGAACAGGCTCAATAGTTCAGAGGTTATAGAAATACTTAAGGGTAAAAATGCGGGGCTGGAGAAAATGTAAGAGTTAAAGTGTGATTTATTTTCATAAAAGGGGTAATTGAAGCTCAAATTTAGGGCTGAACAATTAATAGCAATTTTATAGACATCACTATATGGACTAGTGCAATATCCAAATCCCTGGAGGCTCCATATTTGTAAAATATGTGTCAAAATAGCATTCTGAATTAAGTATTGTGGTCGTGCAGAAATGTCAAAGCCTACAAATCGTATTATGCAAACTTAAGACACAATCTTTGTTTGGAAAAGATCCTTCATTTTCAAAGTCACTAAAGTCTATGGTTGCGGTTCAATAGCTCATATTGCCTTACATTGGTGTGTGTGTGTGTGTGTGTGTGTGTGTGTGTGTGTGTGTGGTGTGTGTGTGTGGTGTGTGTGTGTTGTGTGTGTGTGTGTGTGTGTGTGTGTGTGTGTGTGTGTGGTGTGTGTGTGTGTGTGTGTGTGTGTGTGTGTGTGTGTGTGTGTGTGTGTGTGTGTGGTGTGTGTGTGTGTGTGTGTGTGTGTGTGTGTGTGTGTGTGTGTGTGTGTGTGTGTGTGTGTGTGTGTGTGTGTGTGTGTGTGTGTGTGTGTGTGTAGATGGTGTGTGTGTTGTGTGTGTGTGTGTGTGTGTGTGTGTGTGTGTGTGTGTGTGTGTGTGTGTGTGTGTGTGGGATATTGCGGGAGGGAAATCCATTAGCTAAATGACTCAAGCTCTGTGGGAATCTCATTAGAAAGATTGGAGGGAGCGAGGGAGGGTCAAAAGGAAGAGATAGACGGAGAGAAAGGTACTTCATGCCTCCTTCCCCCCCATCTCCCCTCCAATCTGTGTGTGTTTTGAATGTGTGTGTTATAGATGTCAAACTCACCTCGCACACACACTACTGAAAACATCTGGCCTTGCACAAACACTACTGAAATACTCAAGCACACATTACTGAAAATTATACCTTGCACACATACTACTGAAAACATTTTACTGAAAGGTTCTCAGTAGGGAATGTGCATGTGTTTCACCTATGTGTGTGTGAGGGGGATTCTTGCTGTAACGGAAGTCATTGTAATGAAACGGAAGTACCAAACTGCTAGTGGTCTCTCTGCTAGCTCCGTTAGCCCCGTTAGCTTCATTAGCTCCAGGCTGCTACAGGGGCTCAGCTGATCCGGAGAACACAACTTGAACTTGGACGTGTTTGTTGTGTTGATGCCTGGTGGAGTATTCTTCAATGAAATATCGGACTTATCTTATGGCTCTGCGGTTCAAACAGACCGTCCATGAATGCAGTTTCTTCGGTAAGTGAAATTCAAGCACTTTATTTCTTACTGGTGTTTTTATTCAGCTAAGCTACATCTGTGCTAACGATGCTATCCGTAGCATCCAAGTTATAATAGAGAAGTGTAAAAAATGTAAGAACGATTATATTGTAGAACAAAAGGCTTCTGTGTGACGATGGTAAAATACGGTCATCCTCGTTAGTTTGCTAGTTAGGTAACTTTATGCATTGTTATTGTTAATTTAAATTAGCTATGCTCGACGATGCAGACAGCTAGCGTCACAGTAGTGTTGAAGACCAGCGTACTGTATATGAGATTAACCTCACTATAAGATCTGTGTATTTAAAAAAATATGAATCTCACATTTCCTGTTGGTTCCAGAAATAACGTTAACGTAGATATTGCAATATGGTTTGTTGAGCTGGAGTTGATTATTGAAGCTTACTGGTTCATCATATTAAACGAACGAACCCAAATCTTGTTGTTTTTATTAATATTATTACCAATACTTACTTAGCATTTTATTATCATTACACTGGAGACACCGACTTATTGTGGTAGCAGAACGTGAACATGTAACTTAATGCCTGCATTTAAGGATGAAAAATGGCTCAGTCAATGCTTTAGGGACAAGGAAATGATTTGTTTAAATATTAGATATGAAGTTATGTGTGCTTTTGTGACAATTAAGCGTATTCATTGCATTACATTTGTTAAAGATGTTTGTCTTTTACCCTTACGTGTGTGTTACAAATGAATGTGAATATGGCATAGGACAAATATTTAATTTGAATGTCTCATGAAAAAAGATTCCAAAATAACAGTAAAATAAAAAGGACCCCAACTATACAATAATACACAATCCAACTGATAAGATACAGTAAGGGCTGTGATATCCAGCACTTTTTATAAGGATAACAAAACAATTATGACATGACGTTTGCATGTAAAAAAGTTTGTGACCAACACATTGTTACTTTACTATCTGTTTGTTTAAAGTTTCCAGGTGATGCAGACAGACCAGAGGATGCTGAACACGAGAGACAGACCTATATTCCTAGAAGCAGTGAACTTCAGCATGGAGTGAAAGGTACAAAGACCCCTTTCATACTGTACAATTAATCGAGAAACGTTCTGGTTTAAATAGATAAAGTAACAATACACTGATATACATTCCATTGAACATGACTAAACACTGACATCAGGGAAGTTGAGTGTTCCTTGCTTGTAAAAAGTTACATTTCGATTTTACTAAGCAACATGATTTTTTTGTCAGCTTTCACATTTCAATGTATTTAAGGCAATTATTATTTTACATTGTGAGAATTGCTACCATTTGTCTCTACATATTGTCTGTAAAAGACGTGGTAAAAGTGGTTCTTGCAGTGAGACAACCGAACAGCATGATACTACATTTACACTAAGTTCTGATAACAGTTGAATATTATTTTAATAATAACATATATTTTAATGTTGATTAACTGCAGACTGTTCATTCATAATCTGATTATCTTTTTAGTACAATGTGATGAATTTAAAAAACACATTAAAATAAAAGATATATTATTTCTACAGCCGCTTAATAAACAAACCTCTTTCATAAATAACACACTTGCTCTGCAATAATTAGGTTTTATGTTTCTTGTCATTTCTGTTAGGAAAGGACATACCTGAAGGACACAACTGCCACACCGTTTTCTCCGAGGGGCAAGAAGAAAATGAAAAGCTGATATGAGATTAAAGACCAATACAGGACATTCACTAAGAAACTACACTTTTATTGTGAACACAAATATCTGCACACTGAATAGTGTGTAGTCAAACAGGACCATCATTTGTTTGTGACAGCTGTGCCCAGTATGGGCTCACATATGCAGTTTGGTGGTTTTCTTCATCAAGCCTGGTCCTCCTCCCAGAGAAAGACCGCTCCACCTCAGTCTTCTCCGGCCAAACCCACAGACAGGACATCAGTCACACTGAGGTTCCTCCCAAAGTCTCTGCAGCTCTCTGGATACCACGCTGTCTCAATTGATCCACACTGTGAATATGAAAGGGGAAAATGTGTGTAATAAATGCTTTAGACAACAATAAATATGAAGTTAACTGTTAGGAGTGGCTCAGTATTTTTTAAATAAACAATACTATTACTGTATTTTAACGTCTGAAAGTTTAATTTAAAAGAAGAAGAGACCCCAAAAATAAAGATTGGTATATCAATAAATGTAGTTGATTTTGTCTTTTTAATTGTTTAAAGTAGATAGAACTGGTACTTAAGAGTTTTAATACAGTCTGGTTGCAGAGGAGGCACACAGGTAAGAGCACTAACTAGCTACCATCACATGTAAGCTTGACTTGAATTTATTAAAAGTATAATTAAGTGACAGCAAAAAGTCAATAACTAAAATCAAGCAAAAATGTGAATCTTTGCTGGATCCACTGTTGAATTTACCACATATTATATATTTTAGAAACCTGAAGGCATTTATAGATTTGTATGCAAGTATTATCCCAAAAACTCAATACTTTAGATTATTAATGAACGTTTTGCTGAATAGTTTCATGTTCACTTATACCTTAAGCAACGTAAAACGTGCAGACCGGGAGCAACAGACGTAGGTTAGCCTTATTTGGATCAGGCTGGAGTACATTGGTTACTCCTATATTTACTTACTGTTAACTAACTAATGCTAACATACCTGTTGGCTAGAAGTACACAGCTTAATCAACCATATTTAATGGCCATTGTCCTCTCAGCCTGAAAATATCAATCACTTCAATAAATGGTAAAACAAAAAAGAAAAGGTTCTGGCTCAATTTCGGTTTAGTTAGCTTGTTAGCTTATTGCAACTGTGCATGTTGCTAGCGGGTTGCTAGGCCACCTCACGAGCTGCGCCAGGTGATGTAAACAAGAACACCTCCATAGACCAGACCGTCTCAGTTTGTAGACTGCTCGGTTCAGGGTCCAGCCTACGGCCGCGGTGCTGTTTCTCTATAAATCCATGCTGAATTGGACCTTCTGTTTCATTCTTTTTCTTTAATGGCGACTTACAGAGTAGACGAGAATTATCGCCACCTACTGTATCACTGCAGCATTGTTCTTTGTTACTTCCGTTTCATTACAATGACTTCCGTTACAGCAAGAATCCCCCTCACACACATAGGTGAAACACATGCACATTCCCTACTGAGAATCTTTCAGTAAAATGTTTTGCGGAGTGTGTGTGTGTGAGGTTCATTTTCAGTTGTGTGAGGTGTTCAGTAGTGAATGTGAGAGTATTTCAGTAGTGTGTGTGCAAGGCCAGATGTTTTCAGTAGTGTGTGTGAGGTGTTCAGTAGTGAATGTGAGAAGATTTCAATAGTGTGTGTGTGAGGTTAATTTTCAGTTGCGTGTGTGTGTGAGGTTAATTCTCAGTAGTATGTGTGTGAGGTTAATTTTCAGTAGTATGTGTGTGAGGTTTAATTTTCAGTTGTGTGAGGTGTTCAGTAGTGAATGTGAGAGTATTTCAGTAGTGTGTGTGCAAGGCCAGATGTTTTCAGTAGTGTGTGTGTGTGCGAGGTGTTCAGTAGTGAATGTGAGAAGATTTCAATAGTGTGTGTGTGAGGTTAATTTTCAGTTGCGTGTGTGTGAGGTTAATTCTCAGTAGTATGTGTGTGAGGTTAATTTTCAGTAGTATGTGTGTGAGGTTTAATTTTCAGTTGTGTGAGGTGTTCAGTAGTGAATGTGAGAGTATTTCAGTAGTGTGTGTGCAAGGCCAGATGTTTTCAGTAGTGTGTGCGCGAGGTTAGTTTGAATTTTGGCTTACACGGCCCCTCATAGTTATCTCAAAAACATTGATAAGATTAAAGGGGTAAACTGGGACTTGTAAATAAATTAACCCCCCTCCTTACCGTTGTCATGTTCAGGTCTGCACAAAATAGTTTCTTCCTCTGTCTGTCTGCTGGAGTTTTTAAAGGGAACCTTCACTTTACACTTCATTCAATCCTATCTCTCTGACATACATCCATTCATCTCCATTAACAACTCCAAATCCCCCACAGCCCCCGTCAATCATGGCGTCCCTCAGGGTTCTGTACTTGGTCCCCTTCTGTTCATCATCTATATCCTCCCAATTGGACAAATCCTCCGTCAACACCAACTCCAGTTATGCTGATGACACACAGCTCTACCTCTCAACAAAATCAATTTCTCCAACCACACACTCCCAGCTCAGCACCTGCCTCACTGACATTAAAATGTGGATGCAAAACAATTTTCTAAAACTTAACTGTGAAAAATAGGAACTTATAATCATTGGCCCAAACTCACTTACCCGCTCAACCCAAGATTTTTCTCTTACCATCGATGGCTCCATTGTCAACCCCTCCACTCACATCCGTAACCTTGGCATCATCCTCGACCCCACCCTCACTTTCCTCCCTCACGTCAACCAGGTCACAAAAAACGCTTTCTTCCATTTAAAGAACATCGCCCGCATTAGACCCTCCCTCTCATCGACCGCTGCTGAAACTCTGATCCATGCCTTTATAACATCCCGACTGGATTACTGCAACAGCATACTTTTTGGATCACCTGCATTCATACTAAAAAAAACTTCAATATGTCCAAAACTCAGCTGCCCACTTGCTCACCTCCACCCGATGCTCCGACCACATCACCCCTATCCTCCATGACCTCCACTGACTCCCCATCAAACACCGCATTGACTTTAAAATATTACTTTTCACTTTCAAAGCCCTCAACAACCTTGCCCCCCCCTACCTCTGTGACCTCATCCAACGACACACCCCCACCCGTCGCCTCAGGTCTGCTGAAGCTAACCTACTGCAGCCCATCAGGACAAAGCTCCGGACCTGGGGTGACAGGGCCTTCGCAGCAGCCTCCCCCACACTCTGGAACTCCCTCCCCAGCCACGTCAGATCCGCCAACACCGTCCCATCATTCAAACAATCCCTCAAAACTCACCTTTTCACTCTTGCCTTCAACTCCTAATCAACTAACCCCTTGTCCTTATTCCTCCTAGCTTAGCACTTTCTACTTTTGTTGTTATTTTGTTTTACTTGCTTGTAAGCGCTTTGAGCACCAGGAAAAGCGCTTTATAAATGTAATGTATTATTATTATTATTAGGGTCTGAGACCATAGGTCGGCGAAGACCCTATTGAAATCGGTCGCGCAGCCGACCGGCAAAAGCACAGAAAAGGTTCGGAAATAGTGACGGCAGATAGTCCGCGCGAGCCCAGTCACGTAGAATTAAGCCCACGTGATTGCAACTCGCATAATTAATATCGTTACGATCAATTTAGTCGCTCGCGAAGCGAGCGATAACCATGCAAAACCCACTAAAAACAGGGGAAAATAGGGGTAAAAGCCCATTAAAAGTGGCCTAAATCATGACAGTAGGTAGCCCACGGCCTACAGTGACGTGGGCGTAGCAAAATCTATCTTCTCCCAGGGACTTTATCCGTATGACTCGAAATTCGTCGGGTAGCATCTCGAGACATTAAATCCAATGGACACGGTCCCATCGTCCCCCAATCTTCACTTTTACATCACTGGTCCATGACTCAACAGCTCTACGCGAAATCTGAGATCTCACCGTATGCCGTTTCCATGGCAACGCATCACTCGCCATAAAACACGATGTTGTCTTAATTCAATGGAAAAGGTTCCAAACTGCACCAGACTTCAGATGACAGTTAATGGTCCGGCCCTCAACAGCTCTACGCGAAATCTGAGATCTCACCGTATGCCGTTTCCATGGCAACGCATCACTCGCCATAAAACACGATGTTGTTTTAATTCAATGGAAAAGGTTCCAAACTGCACCAGACTTCAGATGACAGTTAATGGTCCGGCCCTCAACAGCTCTACGTGAAATCTGAGATCTCACCGTATGCCGTTTCCATGGCAACGCATCACTCGCCATAAAACACGATGTTGTCTTAATTCAATGGAAAAGGTTCCAAACTGCACCAGACTTCAGATGACAGTTAATGGTCCGGCCCTCAACAGCTCTACGTGAAATCTGAGATCTCACCGTATGCCGTTTCCATGGCAACGCATCACTCGCCATAAAACACAATGTTGTCTTAAGTCAATGGGAAATGGTCGAAACGGCACCAGACCTCAGATGACAGTTAATGGTCCGGCCCTCAACAGCTCTACGTGAAATCTGAGATCTCACCGTATACCGTTTCCATGGCAACGCATCACTCGCCATAAAACACGATGTTGTCTTAATTCAATGGAAAACCTTCCAAACGGCACCAGACTTCAGATGACAGTTAATGGTCCGGCCCTCAACAGCTCTACGTGAAATCTGAGATCTCACCGTATGCCGTTTCCATGGCAACGCATCCCTCGCCGTAAAACACAATGTTGTCTTAAGTCAATGGAAAATGGTCCAAACTGCACCAGACTTCAGATGACAGTTAATGGTCCGGCCTTCAACAGCTCTACGCCGATTATGGGATGTCATCATATGCCGTTGCCATGGCGACAGATCCCTCGCCGTAAAACACAATGTTGTCTTAAGTCAATGGAAAATGATCCAAACTGCACCAGACTTCAGATGATGGCTAATGATCCAGCCCTCAACAGCTCTACGCCAATTATGGGATGTCATAATATGCCGTTTCCATGGCAACACATCCCTCGCCAAAAAACCTGATGTTTCCGTTACTCCTATGAAAATTGTCCAAACTGCACCAGACTTCAGATGGTGGCTAATGGTCCGGCCCTGAACAGCTCTACGCCAATTATGGGATGTCATCATATGCCGTTTCCATGGCAACGCATCCCTCGCCAAAAAACACAATGTTGTCTTAAGTCAATGGAAGATGATCCAAACTGCATCAGACTACAGATAATGGCTAATGGTCCGGCCCTCAACAGCTCTACGCCAATTATGGGATGTCACCATATGCCGTTGCCATGGCAACGCATCCCTCGCCAAAAAACACAATGTTGTCTTAAGTCAATGGAAGATGATCCAAACTGCACCAGACTTCAGATGATGGCTAATGGTCTGGCCCTCAACAGCTCTACGAGAAATCTGAGATCTCACCGTATGCCGTTTCCATGGCAACGCATCCCTCGCCATGAAACAGTGTTATCTTAAGTCAATGGAAAATGATCCAAACTGCACCAGACTTCATATGATGGCTAATGGTCCGGCCCTCAACAGCTCTACGCCAATTATGGGATGTCATCATATGCCGTAGCCATGGCGACAGATCCCTCGCCATGAAACACTGTGTTGTCCTAACTCACTGGAAAAACGTCCAAACGGCACCAGACATCAGATGATGGCTAATGGTCCGGCCCTCAACAGCTCTACGCCAATTATGGGATGTCATCATATGCCGTTTCCATGGCAACGCATCCCTCGCCACAAAACACAATGTTGTCTTAAGCAGGGGCGTCGCCTGGACCTGAAAACATTCAGGGCTTAGCCCACAGTGGCGGCGGCACTACAGTGGAATATTCTACTGCAACACTCCCCACACGCACACACACACAGTACACCCGCGACTGTTACAATGAAGGCTTGATAATCAGCTCACGGCCTATAGGCAGGGGTAAAGTGGTATTTTTTATGAGTGGGGGGCTCACCTCCTCTAGGGGGGTCCGGGGGGGTGCTCCCCCGGGAAGATTTTTTTTTAAATATTGAAGTTAAATGCATCAATCTGGTGCACTTTGAGAGCAAAATGAAGAGATCTATGGATACCTCTCTCAACACCCATATGAAGCAGAACTGTAAACAGATTTACTTTTTCTTTATGGATATTTTACTAATCACTCCCCTTTTAAACTCTATTCTTGTTTTACTGCCATATAGTATTTCATAACTGTTTTTCCTTTATTCTCTTATTTTTTTTATAACTATAATGATCATATGAAGGTGTGCCGTGGAAATAATCTTTTGAATAATTTGTGACCAAACCGTTTGAGACCCACTGAGATAACTTAGACTAAAGTTATGTATCTAAACACTCAGAGAGTCCTTTAGCTCATCTGAGTCTCTCAGTCTGAGAGGAGAGGACTCTCCTCCAGCTTCTTGTGGAAACAGCTCCTTATGTCCATTAGTGCAGCTAGCAAACCAGATGCTAACAACACGGTCCATGCTGGCACCGGTCCCTCCCTCCCCCTCTCTCCCTCTCTCTCTCTCTCTCACACTAAATGCGCTATTGTCACACACACACAGAGCCGAGCTTGAATGACACAAGCACACGTGCACCCATGCAACTCTCTGATTGGTCTGGTGTCATGCCTCTGTTGCATTCACTGAACACGGGAAATTACAGTGCTGCCGTCCTCTCTTGTGTCATGATGAGGTTCACGTAAAGCACAGTTAATGTATTATATTATTGAGGGAGAATTGTCCGGGGCTAGAGAAAAAACATTCGGGGCTAAAGCCCCGGATGCCCAGGCCAGGCGACGCCACTGGTCTTAAGTCAATGGAAAATGATCCAAACTGCACCAGACTTCAGATGATGGCTACTAGTCCGGCCCTCAACACCTCAATATGACAATAGTGAATTTTCCTCTAAAGCTGTTGCCATGGCAACGCATCCCTCGCCGTTAAGCATGATATTGCTATAACTCCTGTGTAAATGGTAAAAAAGTGTTCAAATTTTACATGTGTGCTAACGGTACAGCCCTAAAGACATATATGTGTCAGTTTTGAGATTTCGTCAAATGCCGTTGCCATGGTAACAAAATGGTCGCCGTGAAACACGGTTTTCTCATAACTCCAGTTAACATGGTCCAAACGGCCCAGAACTTCACAGGTTTGATAACGATGCAGCCCTCAACACATCTAGGCATATTATGGGGTGTCATCAAATGCCGTTGCCATGGCGACAGATCACTCGCCATCAAACACAATGTTTATGATACTGCTGTAAATCCCATGTACGTTGTCCGATCGGCCTGAAACTTTCCACGTTTGCCAACGTTCGAGTCCTCGAGACACCTAGACACACACCTCGACGTGCGGACAACAGCCTGTGGTGACTTGCACAGTGGAGCTTATCATGTTTGTTAGATAATGGGCCCTGCAGTCCCGCCACTTTGGATCAACAGGGACAGTGAGGGGGCTTAAAGTCTCTTGATACAATCTTGGCCCCCATTCCCTGTTCAATAAAGCACTATAAACAAGACTGGATAACACTGTGGTCATCATCTAGAAGTTAATAATGAAAAATAATCAAACTGAGTTCTTAGAAGTCCATTCAAACACATTCGACAGCTGTAGTAGATACTGTATCAGGCAGAGGTGGGACCAAGTCATTGTTTTGCAAGTCCGAGTCAAGTCTCAAGTCTTTGTGCTCAAGTCCGAGTCAAGTCTCAAGTCTTTGTGCTCAAGTTCAAGTCAAGTCCAAGTCCTAAACTTTGACAAAACGAGTCTTAAACAAGTCATTATGTGCTTTTCACCAAATGTAATGACACCCATCAACAGAATAATACTTAAACTGCTCTTTATTAGTCACATTAATACTGTAATAATCTATTTTCTCTCTGCTGGTAAAGTAACGTGTTTTCTTCTATTGTAAGAGGGATCAGTAAGGTAATGCTACCGTGACGGTTTGATTCAGAAGGAGTTTAATTGATAAGATCCCTGATGTTGAGGTAACCAGAATGTTTATTTCCACTGTGTACAACATGTTATAAGGGACCCACTTCTATCTTTATGCAAGGGATAATGTGCAGCGAGGCGGTCTTTATGGGGAAAAGAACACCTGAATCTAGATCCCTCTGCAGGTGGTACTTTAAGTATATTTTGATGATAATACTTTTGTACTTTTACTTGTAACATTTTGAATGCAGGACTTTTTATTGTAACCGAGTATTCCTACACTCTGGTACTTTTACTCAAGTACAAGATCTGAACTTCTCCCACCTCTGACAATAAATCCTGAGTGGTTACCAAAAAAAAGGTTTTGCTGCTCTGAAGGTTATTTTCATTTTACAAATCCTGCACTCAGCTTTGCTTTCTCCAATATCATTGAAATGCAGCCAGATGCTGCTTCTTTTTTCGGTTTTCGCTAATTTCTTGACTTTTTCCGACGCGCTTGCATTTAAATCTGTCTCCCCGTCGCTCTCTGTAGCTGGCCTGTACCACTACACCTGCTGTCTTTGGAGCGTCTGCCCCCCACCCTTCTTTCACATAATGGTATGATCCTAGTGTGTCCTCACATATGATTGGCCGCATGGTGGCCCAGCTAAATAAAGACCCGCCCCTGCCTGCAAGGATTCTCAGCAAGAGTAGAAGCGGCTGGAGATTCTGCTCTCCCCGACAGGAGTCTGCTCTTCTAGCGGCATCTTGCGATCGGCGTGTTGGAGACCTCTGAATTAAATTATCAAGTCACCTCAAGTCAGAAGGCTCAAGTCCAAGTCAAGTCCCGAGTCATTGGTGTTCAAGTCCAAGTCGAGTCGCAAGTGTTTTGTGATTTTGTCAAGTCGAGTCCAAAGTCATCAAATTGGTGACTCGAGTCTGACTCGAGTCCAAGTCATGTGACTCGAGTCCACACCTCTGGTATCAGGTCACCATTGTCTTTAAATGCTTTCACACCTCAGGGGCAGATACGCCATGATTGTATCACAATATCATAGCTAATCACATCTCTGTGGTCTTGTATCTCATAGCATCTCTAGCTCTGATGTTTAGATCTAACTTTGAAAAGGGTGATGTTAGTTTCCCCTTTTTATGTTTGCATACAGCACACAAAAACAAACAGGTTTTGGACCAAACTTCTTCACAAAGACAGAAAAAAACATTTATGTACATAGAAGATTTGGATATAAAAAGAGATTCAAGTAGAAACACAACACATATTCTGTAGTACCACCAAGGTACAAGACAGCATATGCTACTTTATGAAGACTCCTGTACTTTTACTTAAGTAGGATTTTGAACACAGGAAATAATTGCTCATATTACTCATTAAAAAAAGTATCTTTGCATTGATGTTTGATACTTTTAATCACAGTAAGTCAAGGATCTGAGTACTATAACTACACAAACCATCGTAATTTAATTATTTATTTACTTTTTGTTCAATGGCAACTTTCTTTGGACATGCAGCTATCTGCAGTATTGTGATGGCTCATTTTTCTCCTTGACCTTTTTGAATATTTGAACACAAGCTTTCCCTACCTTTTCAATTGTTTAGGATTAAGACTAAAGATTTAAGAAATACTTTATAAATCCACAAGGGGAAATTACATTTGTCCCAACCCTGACCCTTTTCACTCTGTTGTTATTGACATAACATCACACACATACTTTAACCACACTCTATTCATGTTTTGGTAGCCAAGTGCATATACTGGTATGATAATTATATTCTGATTCTGATTCTGATAACTGTTTGTTTTTAAAAAAAAATCACATGACTGAATGTTAACCAGGGTTTTCAGTCATTAACACTTTGGTTTAAAGCATCATACTCATTCTATACAACTTTTTAAACTATTTATTGGAAGCTGTGGGGAATTAAAGCAGAAGACATGAGCGGAGAAGTATTTTGCGTTGGCTCTTTCCTGAACTTCAGTTTTTGGTGCTCCCATATCAACTGCTGAACTGGATGGTTAACTTTCTGCTGAGAAACATTTGACCTTTGTTATAACAAAATAAACAATCCATGAAATCACATGGCTAAATATCGATAGTTCTCTTGCAGCTGCTGTGTTGCAATAATCAGATACACTTACACAAGATACAGAATTGTTGGGACACTAACACCCATACCATACATGTCAATCTGAATTAAAAGCTTGAAATAACACAAGATAAAGATTACACAAGATGATAAGTGAAAAACAAGTTAAGGTTTAGCAGCCGAAAGAAGTGAAACTTACTTACAGAACTTTGTGTTCCAAACCAGAAGTCATCATGCCAATGGCAATGATCTTGTTTTTGACTCATTCAACATGATGTTTTGTGTCGGAGAACAACAAACATGACATGGTTCTGTTACACGTTGGTAGCTTAAATACAAATACAAAATATTTGAGATTATGCAAGGGAAGGCCATGTGGCAAGACCAACCTGGTCTCACCAGAATGCGTGACTCCACCACGACTCCTTAACACCGCAGTGCGTGGTGGAGTCACGAACTTTGCTACATTTACGTGTCTGCACCACGCAAACAACCCCAATGTAAAGTGAATGAGGCTCCTTTGTCCTTAACCCTAGCCCTGAACAGCTCTACGCCAATTATGGGATGTCATCATATGCCGTTGCCATGGTGACAGATCCCTCGCCATGAAACACAGTGTTGTCATAACTCGATGGAAAATGGTCCAAACTGCACCAGACTTCAGATGACAGTTAATGGTCCGGCCCTCAACACATCAATATGACAATAGTGAGTTTTCCTCAAAAGCTGTTGCCATGGCAACGCATCCCTCGCCGTTAAGCACGATATTGCTATAACTCCTGTGTAAATGGTAAAAAGTGTTCAAATTTCCCATGTGTGCTAACCGTCAAGCCCTCGACACACATATATGTGTCAGTTTTGAGATTTCGTCAAATGTCGTTGCTATGGTAACAACATGGTCGCCGTGAAACACGGTTTTCTCATAACTCCAGTTAACATGCTCCAAACAGCCCAAAACGTCACAGGTTTGATAACGATGCAGCCCTCAACACATCTAGGCGTATTATGGGGTGTCATCAAATTCCGTTGACATGGCGACTGATCACTTTCCATCAAACACAATGTTTATGATACTGCTGTAACTCCTAAATACATTGTCCGATCGGCCTAAAACTTCCCACGTTTGCCAACGTTCGAGTCCTCGAGACACCTAGACACACACCTCGACGTGCGGACAACAGCCTGCGGAACGTCGAAGACCCGCTTGCAGCTTTAATTATTATTATTATTGCTACAGAATATAATATCAGTTTTATTGAGAGAAAATACTTCCTCTAGCCCCTATAGCTGCCTGCTTTAGATGCTATTGTAAAGTAATATATTTTCTAAGCTAAACTTAAAACAAGCATTAGTCTTGTGTGTGAGCAACCTTGAGGTCTAATAGTGGAGACCCTGTTATCTCAAAAACTTTTGTTAAGAGTATAGGGTGAGTTGTTACATTTAAGTAAAGGGCTTTCGCTAGTACGGGGATTTTTACACCCTCTCTGTCAATTATTCTTATCCTTACTGCGAGAAAGGAACTAGATTATCTGAAAAGATGACTTATTTTTTAAAAACAACACTGTGGACACCTTTCAGAGACATAGTCGCAGGTAAAAACTCAAAGCCCCCCCTCTGTGTTCATAGGTGCAGCAGGGTGGGAGGGGGGTGTGTGAGGGTTTAGGGCTCTGACGTAGGTGCAGCAGGGTGGGAGGGACAGCATGGGTGGAGGAAGAAAAAAAAAGGGGGAGAAGGGACATTTTTTTTTAAAATACACTAGCAAAGATGACCCTTTTAACCCCACATTAACACAAACAAGGTCAAAGTATTATTACCTACCTATACAACTTCAAAAGACATACCTAAATGTCATATAACCTTATATTACCACAAAAGAGTCAATAAGTAATATTAACCCACTATTAAAGAACATTACCTTATAGAGGGCATTACAACCACAACAGGTGACCGAAACAAGTCATACTATCATCATTGACTATAATGGCTTACTAGGGGGATACTACAACAGGTGTCATATCAAAAGGGCAATAGTCTTATCACCCCCTATTGAGCAACATCCTTATAGAGGGCATTACAACCACAAGAGGTGACCAAAACAAGTCCTACTATCATCATTGACTATAATGGCTTACTAGGGGGATACTACAACAGGTGTCACATCAAAGGTGCAATAGTCTTATCACCCCCTATTGAGCAACATCCTTATAGAGGGCATTACAACCACAACAGGTGACCGAAACAAGTCATACTATCATCATTGACTATAATGGCTTACTAGGGGGATACTACAACAGGTGTCACATCAAAGGGGCAATAGTCTTATCACCCCCTATTGAGCAACATCCTTTATGAGGAGGGCAATAAAACAATAAACAGCTAAACAAGTCATACTATCATCATTGACTATAATAGTTTCATTGTTGACTATAATGACCTACTAAGGACACTATAACAGGTTTCACATCAAAGGGGCAATAAAGTCTTATCACCCCACTATTGAGCAACATCCTTTATGAGGGGGCAATAAAACAATAAACAAACAAGTCATAAAAGATTAGAGGGTCAAAGGTCAGAGATGTCAGAGTGACAGGTGCCACATCAAAGGGATTTGGAGGTGGGACTAAGGTTTATGGGGGTCATAAATCACTCTCTTATCAGGTACTTAATCTAATTTGGACCAAAACAGTGGTCTTTCAACTAATGTCAATGTTTGTAGTTGACAAGACTTCTCAGATTGCCCGTATCTATGCAGAGGTTAACTGGTAAAAGCTACAGTTTGTGTGTCTTATTTTGATGGAAATCTTATTGAGAGATTGTTTGGCAATGTGTGTTTAAGGAAAAGCACAATACACTTTAGATAAGAATTAGACATAATCACTGTGAAGTCAGTGGATTGCAGAATAAGCCTTGAGTTTGGCATTTGGACTATTGACATAATAAATGTTATTGTTATAGCGCTTTTCTAAACCCAAAGACGCTTTACATTTGGGGAAGGGTAGACAAACAAGGACAGGCAATAAAACAACAAAAAAAAACAAAAAAAAACAGACATGTCATTTTTTTGGAAGCAGATATGACACGAGAGGCTGAAGCTAAGTATAACCCAACACTGAAACAAGACATTTTACAATACACCTTAATTAACTAAATAAAACACTGTAAAAGGGATATGCTTAAGCTTAATCAACCATATTTAACTGGCCATTGTCCTCTCAGCCTGAAAATATCAATCACTTCAATAAATGGTAAAACAAAAAAGAAAAGTTTCTGGCTCAATTTCGGTTTAGTTAGCTTGTTAGCTTATTGCAGCTGTGCATGTTGCTAGCGGGTTGCTAGGCCACCTCACGAGCTGCGCCAGGTGATGTAAACAAGAACACCTCCATAGACCAGACCATCTCAGTTTGTAGACTGCTCGGTTCAGGGTCCAGCCTATGGCCGCGGTGCTGTTTCTCTATAAATCCATGCTGAATTGGACCTTCTGTTTCATTCTTCTTCTTTAAAACCTGTTAAGCCAGGCTCGAAAATGACATGCCCAAAACAAATGACTACAAATTCACTTCTAAAAGGGTTATATGAATAATTTCTTTTATCAAAGCAAGGTTACATCTGTCAGTTGGATGTAGAAGTGTCAGAATCAATATAGATTTTTCTCAGTCAGAGTAAATTCAGATGGAACATAGTAAAAAAAGGTAAATTCTTACCTCCGCCTAAAGAAAAAACATTACTTATAGTGAAAACCACCCTTGAATGATGGGATGGTAGACTAAAAGCTTTAGGAATCCAAACTATAACATATAATAAGTACCCTGTATCAAGATTGAGGCAAAACAAGTGAAATTTGACCTTTTTAGAGAGGTTTAGCAAAAAGAAGTTCCAGGCGGAATAAGCTTTCGGCACATTTGGGTACATCTGGTTCCATCAGTGCCATTTGACCTTTTTCAGGTACCAGACTATAAAAATGATGTATTACATTGAATTATCACCATAGGTATTCATTCCATCCAAAGAAAAAAAAATGAAATAAAAAAAATTAATAAAAAATTAAAAAAATTTTCTTTTTTTTTTTAAAAAAAAAAAAAAAAAAAGACCCGCCGACGGGGGGCTTTGGGGCTTAACAGGTTAATGGCGACCTACTGTATCACTGCAGCATTGTTCTTTGTTACTTCCGTTTCATCTCGATTTTATGTTTTTAACGGAAACTTGGATTGAACCAGTGTTAATTTTGGCAGCTGTTTTTGATTTAGTCTTAGTCTTTAGACGAAAATGGTTATTAGTTTTAGTCACATTTTAGTCATTTCTATCCTTCATAGTTTTAGTCTAGTTTTAGTCGACGAAAACTCAAAACGTTTTAGTCTACTTTTAGTCAATGAAAAATTACATTTTAGTCAACTTTTAGTCAAAATGTTTTCTCTCTTTAAACCAATTCAGTTAGGCAAATACAGGTATCTGACATTGTAATCAATGTGACAGCATCAAGTGTTGAAATTCGTAAAGCAACATTTCACTTTCTTAACACTTTACTTGTGTAATATCTAGGGATGGGTATCGTTAAGGTTTTCTACGGTACTACTAGTCTTATCAATACTGCTTATCGATCCGGTACTTTAACGGCATTCTTGTATTTACTTTTTGTTATTTTTTTAAAGGAAAAAACTAACAAATTGTTAACCGAATTAATTGCTTTATTTAAATGTGAAATAAATGAAATATATATAATTATTTTTAAATATTGTACTATACTTGAGTAAAATGTTGAGGTACTTGTACTTTACTGGAGTATTTAAATGTTATGCTACTGTGTACTTCTACTCCACTACAGTTCATAGTTAAATGGTGTACTTCTACTCCACTACATGTATTTAATACCTTTAGTTACTTTACAGATGTGGATGAATGATGTGAAATATAATCAAGTGTTAAATCAGACTTTAAATTCACAAGCTACCCTGCAGTATACAAAGTCATTCAAACTAGCTGCACCTTTACCAGCTTTGAGAACACTTTCATGATCAATCATTATAAAACATATCATATATATTATTCTGAAATGGACCAATCTGCACAATGACTACTTTTACTGTCGCTACTTTAAATATATTTTGATGATCATACTTTGACTTGAGGAACTCTTTCTACACTATGGTATTGTTTTACTTAGCTACAAGATCTTAGTACTTCTCCCACCTCTGCACACCTGATGTGATAACGTTACTCGTAATTGGGGCAACAGAGCTACGAGTTAAGGAAGTCGAAAATTGTGCATTTCTCCGACTGAATATGACGCTTTTTGGCCGGCTGTTTGGACAGACTACTCTACTCGTGTCAACGCGAAAACATGGCAAACGAGCTTTGTCCACATCGAGACTTGTCGAGTGTCTCTATACTCTCTGAACGCTCCGTCCCCGGCAGATCTCTGTGTGCCGCCTCTGTCTGTTAGGCCCCGCCCCCGCACACAGAGAGGAGATCGCTCTTCTGGAGTGAAGAGAGCGGAAATAATGATATTGCAAGTTAGAAATGTAAGATGCATTTTGACAGACAAGACGGGCAATTGGGGGGAAATACCCTGCATTTTTAATGTCCGATAGTCCACCATTAACACCTTAGTCCCGTCTCGTCTCGTCAACGAAAACTAAATATACATTTCGTTAAATTTTCGTTATCAAGAATCTATTTTTAGCTCGTCATCGTCTCGTCTTAGTCATGTAAAAAAGGTCGTTGACGAACATTTTTCGTCATAGTTTTCGTTGACGAAATTAACACTGGATTGAACAAAATAACAGTGCAGCTGTTCTTATCGAATCAACCCCTCCCAACTTTAGTTTTATGAGTCAGGAAAGAATGCATAAGAAAGGGGGTGGAGTTGCTATTTTGTTCAATGATTCCATTCAATGCAGGAAGACATCTTATGGGGACTTTGCTTCTTTTGAATATGTGGCCCTTCAGCTGAAATGCTCCTCTCGAGCTCTGTTCCTAAATATCTATAGACCACCCATATACTGTGCAAGCTTTTTTGATGACTTTACTGAATTGCTGTCTATAGTGTGTATTGACTTTGACCGTCTAGTCATTGTTGGTGATTTTAACATCCATGTTGACAACCCCCAGGACAGAGGGGCTAAAGAACTGTTTTGTGTTCTTGATAACTATGGACTGACTCAGCATGTGGCGGAGCCCACGCACAATAAGGGGCACACTCTGGACTTAATTATCTCAAAGGGTCTGAATATCTCAAAAGTTGTGGTGACTGATGTTGCACTATCTGATCATTCCTGTGTTTTCTTTGAGAGCTCTATTTCTGTTCACAAAAATGTTCAGAAAGAGGTAACCACAAAGCGATATTTAACTGAAAATGCTAGGGAAATGTTTACTCATAATTTTTCATCCACACTTGCCCCTGCTAACATCTCAGTAAATGAGCTAGTAGATCATTTTAATTCAAAAATTAAAAATGTTATAGATACCATTGCTCCAACTAAGGTAAAGGAAGTGATTGGCAAGAAAAGATCTCCATGGAGAAAGGCCATGACCGTGAGAACAGAAAAAAGAGAGTGTCGAAAAGCTGAACGTAGGTGGCAAAAAACAAATCTCCAGGTTCACTTTGAAATCTATAAAGAGAGACTTGGCCTTTATAATTTGGAATTGAAAAACGCACGACAGTCTTTCTTCTCTGACATCATTACCAAAAACAAAAACAACGCACGTGCCTTGTTTGCTACCGTCGACAGACTAACTAACCCCCCAGTGTCAGTAGCATCTGAATTTCTATCCACAGGGCATGCAATGATTTTGCCTCCTTCTTCACTGACAAAATTCAGAAAATTAGACAAGCAGTCAGTGCCTCTGCATCAGGTACAGCAAATGTGTTGTCCCTGTGTCCACCTAATATCAATTCAAACACCATGACACAATTCCATCAGATTAATGATAAAAACTTAGAGGACATTATTCAACTTCTGAAATCCTCCTCCTGCTGCCTTGATATTATTCCAACAGGATTTTTCAAAGATGTTTTTCATTGCATGGCCTCAGATCTACTTCATATAGTAAACACATCTCTTCACTCAGGTATTTTTCCACAGGCACTGAAAACTGCAGTCATTAAACCGCTCTTAAAAAAGAATAATCTAGATGCTTCAGTAATGAACAATTACAGGCCAATATCAAACCTGCCATTTCTAGGTAAAATCATTGAAAAAGTTGTATTTCAACAGTTGAGTAACTTCTTGCATTTAAATAACTGTTTGGATGTGTTCCAGTCAGGATTTCGTCCAAACCACAGCACTGAGACTGCTCTTGTAAAGGTCTTCAATGACATCCACTTAAACACAGACAGTGGCAGAACTTCAGTGTTAGTATTATTAGATCTCAGTGCTGCGTTTGACACTGTTGACCACAACATATTACTAGACCGACTAGAAAACTGGGTGGGACTTTCGGAAACAGTTCTAAATTGGTTTGAGTCCTACTTAAAGGACAGAAAAAACTTTGTTTCTATAGGTAAATACACATCTGAGTTGACAAATATGACATGTGGGGTACCTCAAGGCTCCATCTTGGGGCCTCTTCTCTTTAACATCTACATGCTACCACTGGCTCAGATAATGAAAAACAACAAAATAAGTTACCATAGCTATGCGGATGACACACAAATTTACGTAACAATTTCACCAGGAGACTATGCTCCAATTCAAACACTGAGTAAGTGCATTGAACAAATCAATGACTGGATGTGTCAGAACTTTCTCCAATTAAACAAAGATAAAACTGAGGTAATGGTTTTTGGAGCCAAGGCAGAACGTATAAAAGTTAGCGCTGAGCTTCAGTCTGCAATGTTCAAAACTACAGATAAAGCCAGAAATCTAGGTGTAGTCATGGACTCTGACCTGAGTTTCAACAGTCACATTAAAACATTTACTAAATCAGCCTACTATCACCTAAAGAATATATCCAGGATTAAAAGACTAATGTCACAGCAGGATTTGGAAAAACTTGTCCATGCTTTTATCTTCAGTAGACTGGACTACGTGTCTTTACAGGTCTCACTAAAAAACCTATTAGAAAGCTGCAGCTAATTCAGAACGCCGCTGCTCGAGTCCTCACTAACACTAAGAAAGTGGATCACATCACTCCTGTTCTGAAGTCCTTACACTGGCTTCCTGTGTGTCAAAGAATAGATTTCAAAATATTGTTGCTGGTTTATAAAGCTTTGAATGGTTTAGGCCCAAAATACATTTCTGACCTCCTGCTAAATTATGAACCATCCAGAACTCTCAGGTCTTCAGGGACTGGTCAGCTTTCTGTCCCCAGAGTCAGAACTAAACATGGTAAAGCAGCGTTCAGTTATTATGCTCCAAATATCTGGAACAAACTCCCAGAAACCTGCAGGTCCGCTGCAACTCTTACTACTTTTAAATCCAGGCTGAAGACTTTTCTTTTTGCCGCTGCTTTTAATTGAACTATTCACATCTTAAACTGCACTGTAACTTTTATCCATGTATTTTTTCTTTTAATGTTTATTATCTTTTATTTTTAATGACTGATTTTAAATGCCATTTTCTTAATGTCTTCCATTTTTGTAAAGCACTTTGAATTGCCTTGTGTTGAAAGGTGCTATATAAATAAACTTGCCTTGCCTTGCCTTGCCTTCATTACAATGACTTTTGTTACAGCAAGAATCCCCCTCACACACACATAGGTGAAACACATGCACATTCCCTACTGAGAATCTTTCAGTAAAATGTTTTGCGGAGTGTGTGTGTGAGGTTAATTTTCAGTTGTGTGTGTGTGAGGTGTTCAGTAGTGAATGTGTGTGCAAGGCCAGATGTTTTCAGTACTGTGTAGGGCTGCACGATTTTGGGAAAAAATCTAATTGCGATTTTTCTGACAAATATTGCGATTGCGATTCGATTTGCGATATTTGTTTTTAAGCGACCCAACGGAAGTTTATTGTAAAATGCGGCCATATCTCCGGCTAGGAAGGTCGCATCAACATGCTCCCGTCTCTAGCACCCCCGCAGCCCGAGCTACGAGTGAAATAACTAAACTTACATGAAACTTCCGTTGGGTTGCTTTCAAGTCAAGCTTCAGTTTAAGATTCACCCTGTAATAGATGTAAAACATGTGATGGAGCATTACTAACCTGACCTCTAGGAAAGCTCCATTGGAAGCCATTTGGAAAGGGCAGGCACTTTCAAAAATACTTGGCAAGTGATTGGATCAATCTGTCTATCACCTTCTATCATGGGCCACTTCTGATTGGTTAACAATGACTGGTACATGTGGAGCACAGCACTTCTGATTGGTGTGGATGACTGACACACAAGAAGAACAAAAAAAAAAAAATGTAAAAGAAAGAAAAACAATTTTTTTTCAAAAAAATCGCAGGCTTTGCGATTTGATAATCGCATCATTTCAAATCGCGATTTCGATTTAAAATCGATTAATCGTTCAGCCCTAGTGTACAAGGCCAGATGTTTTCAGTAGTGTGTGCGTGTGAGGTGTTCAGTAGTGAATGTCAGAATATTTCAATAGTGTGTGCGTGAGGTTTAATTTTCAGTTGTGTGTGTGTGTGTGTGTGAGGTGTTCAGTAGTGAATGTGAGAGTATTTCAGTAGTGTGTGTGTGAGGTGTTCAGTAGTGAATGTGAGAGGATTTCAATAGTGTGTGTCTGAGGTTAATTTTCAGTTGCGTGTGTATGAGGTTCATTTTTAGTAGTATGTGTGTGAGGTTTACTTTTCAGTTGTGTGTGTGTGAGGTGTTCAGTAGTGAATGTGAGAGTATTTCAGTAGTGTGTGTGCAAGGCCAGATGTTTTCAGTAGTGTGTGCGCGAGGTTAGTTTGAATTTTGGTCTACACGGCCCCTCATAGATGTCCTTGTCCCCACGCGGTAACTAAAATCTCTTGTCAGTGTTCGTAATCCAGGAGATATATTAGCACTTAGCTGATGAAGCCGACCAAGCTTTATAGCAGGAAAAGAGCCAACATGCACACACACGCACGCACACGCACACGCACGCACGCGCGCGCACGCGCACACACACACACACACACACACACACACACACCACACACTCTTCTCCTTGGTCCTATCAGCTACAACATTCAGTCTGTTTCCAAGCTTGTAGCTAGCCATAGCCTTGTATCTATTTAGTAATACTAAACAAAACTGTAACAGCATTAGCACGTAATATGTAACAAACATTAGCACGTAATATGTAACAAACTAATTATAGTTAAGCTGTAGAAATTACCCACTGGAATAGAAACACAAAATGGAGTATATGTTTAAATTAAAGGAGCTAAAATGAAAGATTGTAAGCTAGCAGGACACATTTTGCTGTAGTGTGAGACCATGTGACAAATGTTGGTTGTTAAGTAGGTCAGTGTGTTGTTCCAAATGTGATCATGCAAATACTAAAACATGTAATTCAGATTTGTTTTGTTTTGCATTTATAACAACGAACTCAGCGGCAGGACATGATACTCTTCACTCACTCTTAAAAGACAAACCTCACACAGTCCTCAGAATGTTGAGCCGGTAATCACGTACTACTGGCAGAACTTGCTCAACTTGGAAGAGTATTAAGACTGGAAATACTCGTTAGACTGGTGATTTATTACTTGTATTATTGTTAGCTCTTCTGTCATCGCACCTGTTGGGCGAACATAGTTTAACTCTTGCTTAAGACACTCCTCCCTTCTTGTGTGTTTAATTCTTGCCTTAATGCCAAACCAACTAGCTGACGGTAATGTCTCAAAAAACATAAGGGGAGTGCTGATTTAAACAGCTATGAAGTAAAACATATCACGATTCCTAATTCAAAAATATTGCTCAATACATTGTAAAGAAAATTGGACAGAAATTGACCAGAAGAATTTCCGTCACTTGTTATTCTCAGCAGATTTAAAACCTTTAGTTGTAAATCAGGGTTTTCTAACCGTTATTAAATGAATGGAAGAAGACAACAAAGTCATTTTCTGTTTTTTTTTTTATGGGTGCTTGAAATTATATTGTGTTTCATAAACAGCAGCCAGATGTTAGAACAATAGCTAAGATATGGTGCATGCATTTTATAATACACATGAATGTCTTGAAGGGCAAGTTATCAACAAAACAAAAACGTTTATTGCATGCTTAATCAAATAGCAGTGTGTTGTATTGACATGTAAGCAGGGTTGTTACATTGTAGAAAGACAGAGATCTGAAGGGAAGCAGGAGCGACGGAAGTAGTCAAACAACAGGATTATAATAATGAGAGTGTCTGTAGATCCGGATCATCAGGATGGTGATCTGCCAGCCTGAGACGTCACCTTACCAGGATGAGCTTCCTGGTTACGGCAGGAGTCAACAAGAATTTCCTTCGGGATTAATAAAGTTCTATCTAATCTAATCTAGCAACCAATAAATCCTTTATTAGTCATATCCATATGAAGCGATTGTTGCCTTTGGCCGGTCACAGTCAGTGGCTGTGTTATGGTTTTATCTTGTTAGATTAGAAGGTTTTATAGCATGAGTTTTTATGATATGGGAGCTCCTGTGTTGAGCCTCTTCTATCCACCGTTTTCCTCTACTTACCGAGTGCATTTAGGTCATTTGAACTTGTGCCATGATTGAATGGTTGCAGTTACATCAATGAATCTATTGGTTGTCTAAAACAGTGCTTCTCAAACTTTTTTCAGTAATGTACCCCCTTTGAAACATTTTCTCAGCCAAGTACCCCCTGACCGACCCCGAACATTTTTGATCGAAAAAGCCTATATAAATAATTACAATATAGTGATGTTCCCTCAGTGTGTGATTTATTAACTCCTTCATGAACGAATTACAACAAACAAAGGATATTTTCATTTTATGCATGAAAGAAAATAACGTTTTTATAAAACAGATTTTTCCAAGGAGTTTTTCAACTGAAGTAATATATGTTTAACAAACTAATGAACAAAATGATATATTGTGAAAAACTATAAAATACAATACAGACATTTGACATGTTTATATGAGGACCCCCTTGATGGTTCTAGGAATATTTTATTTAAGATTGTGTTTTCTATTTAACTTATTGTACTAAGATTATTTTTGTAATCATGCATGGTATTTTTTTAATTAACCTTTTTTTTCTTTTCTTTTTTAAATCTCACGTACCCCCTGCAGTACCCCAACGTACCCCTAGGGGTCCGCGTACCCCCATTTGAGAATCACTGGTCTAAAATATCTCAGAAAATGTTTTTTTACTCGAAGCGATTATTCACATATCAAATTATTTTTCAATTATTGTATTACTTGAAAACAAATAACTTCCCCTTTAAAGTGGACCTATCATGCTATATTTGAATAATATAGTGTAGGGCCATACCTATATAAAACATCTCTGTGAAGTTTTTTTTTCAAAATACCAAACAGATCATGCATTTTAGCCATGCCTCATTTCGCTCTATTTGCTGTATTCCAGCCCTGTTTTTGCAAGGGCTGATTCTGTGGCAAATGAGCTGCAGCTGACCACGCCCCCCTGCAAAGGAGGGGGGTGAGGCACGAGCGTCATGTTACCATGCTGTTACCATGCCACGGCAACCTCTCATTCCCCTGATAGGTGAAGAGTTGCCCATATAGGCGGAGCTCCTTGTTTCTGACGTCAGAGATATTTCAAATCTGTATCAGTCTGTATCAGATCCGTTGCAGACCCGTTTTTAGAGATTTGGGTATGGAGGAAAAGAGAGAGGGTTGTGTTTTCTGACACTTGGTGAGTTCCCTGGAACACCGGGGACACATATTCATGTATAAAAGACGTACAAAAGTGCATTTTGCATGATAGGTCCCCTTTAAACATAGTTTATAGTAGGCTTTAAGTGGCTGAATTGAAAGCTTCTCTCTCTCTCCCTTCACCCCTGTGATTTTCTATGTCTGTCCAGTGAAAAGATGTGTAGTGTCCTTGGGCACCGTTTCCTGTATTGATCATGGAGTAAATCACAGCGAGACAGCAGTTATGATCTCAGCCCTGCTTGTTAAGAATGAAATAGTGCCACGGCCCTGGTTGATATTCATAACCTTTCTCCCTCTCTCTCTCCCCTGCTCTTTTCACATTCTCATTTTCTCTCTCCTCATTTTCTCTACATGACTTTTCCTCCATATCTACCTCTTCTTCTTCCAACCTCTATCTTCCACTGTTCTCTCAGTGAGGTTTCCTACTGTGTGATATACTGCAAGACACACAATACATACAATACATATAACAAGTCAAATGTCTTTATTTTACTTTAGATATGATATAACCTGACTTAAAATATAACAATAGAATAAGTCCTGGTATTTCTGACTTTCCTTTAACAAGGATGTACTTTATTTCTGTACATGCTGAATAATCTGCATTTTGTTCATGTCACATATGATGTTGGGTCTGAGAAACAACCTTACATATCTAGTTTAATGGAATTTAACCCATTCCGTGCTGTTCTCTCTGCCCCTTAGGCTACCTGCCCAATGGTATCCATGCAGTGGAGGGCATGTTAGCAGCAGCCAGCATTGGAGCCATCTGGAGCTCCACGTCTGTGGACTTTGGAGTCAACGTAAGGACTGTCATTCTGTTTGTGGCTTTTCTTTTTATTATTTACATATATTTGAGTTTTTTAATCCATTGTATTATCAACTCTTTATTTGTGCACTATATGTTATAAGATAAACTGTTTCTATAAACCTGTGGAATCAGCTGGTTTAGGCATGGCATATTACTTTTCTGTGGACTCTGAAGCACATCTTGAGCACTACAGACAACAGTCTTTATCTCTTAATCCTAACAACACTCATAGCTCCAGCTACAGTACTGAGCCATACTGGGTCAATGGTCTTTTATCAATCCACCCACATATGCAAACTAACATAAAGCATCAGTTCGTGTGTGATCCCAGAGAAACTCTTTCATCTTCTATGCTTATTGTTTCTTGTGTGCTATTGCCTCGTCTGGCAGATCAGAGAACTACACTTACAATAAAAACATGTCTTCACCTTTAGTTAGAAGTTATTCACTGCATGTTACGCTCAATGTTGCTAGTCATGTGAGGATGAACAATATAGAGGTATTTTAGGGGCAATTATACTTTACATTCCTCATGCATTTTGTCTTGAGCTTATGTCCACCATCTGAATCACGTTGTTCTCTTCCATTGCTCCCTTCATTCTCTGCTTAAATATGCTTCTGTTTTGTAACAAACAATGTTGTCTTGTCTTGTCTTATGTTAAAAGCAAGATCAAGTATTTCCTTTTAAGTCTTACATGAACTGCCCTTATTCCTGTCTTCTTACTCAGTGTTCTGATTTTTAAGATTTAACCCTCTCTCTCTCCTTTTTTGTGTCAGGGTGTCCTTGACAGGTTTTCTCAAATCCAGCCCAAGCTGATCTTCTCTGTTGCAGCTGTGGTTTACAACGGAAAAACACACGACCACATGGAGAAGCTGACCAGTGTTGTCAAAGGTTAGCACCAACTCTATGTAACCGACCATACATTTGTACATTTTATATCTAATTTTTAACACTTATAATAGTAGAGGAACTTCATTTTACTCTACTGGTCTTATGGCTCCTTCTACATTTAAGCATGTTTTAGTTGACCAAAGTATCTTGAATATATCTAAAAATCTGAATCTCTCTGTAGGTCTGCCTGACCTGAAGAAAGTGGTGGTGGTTCCCTACGCTCGCTCCAAACATGAGATCGACCTCTCCAAGATCCCCAACAGGTGTGTGTCTTTCAATACAGCTTCGCTCTCAAGTAATAAAACTGAGAAGCTAAAACTGTTTTTTTCCCTTTTTTTTTATTATTATGACTAGAGCAGAGATATACTTTCTTTCATATATCGTATTGATCGTTTTCTTTAATTTCCTCCCTGACTCTTTTTTTTTATCTTCACAGTGTATTTATAGATGATTTCTTGGCTTCTGGGCGCGGTGGTGAGGCCGAGCACTTTCCTCAGCTGGAGTTTGAGCAGCTTCCGTTCAATCATCCCTTGTTCATCATGTACTCGTCTGGCACCACAGGAGCTCCTAAATGTATGGTGCACTCTGCTGGGGTAAGGAAAACAGTGGCTTCCTTTTAATCATTAATATGGTTCACTTACCCTCCTTTTGGGTCTCATGCAATAAGCAATATACAAACACATTTCCTCTCAGTATCAACAATTCATTCTTTTTTGTTGGTACCAATGCCAGGAAACTTATTTTTCTTTATTTTGAAATGTAAAAGAACGCATAACTATATATCACATTGAGATTTTAAGAATATAAAATCTCTATGAGGATGATATTGGGTGGATTCAGTGTCTGAATGGCATACATTCGGCTCTTTAATGCTTATTGATTTTCCTATTAAGTCACTGTTGGATCTCCCAAAAACACACCTTTATTTTCTCTTAAAGGTCATCTATCATGCTATTTTTAGGCAATAGCATAGGTCTCAGATATATACAAATATATAAAAAACATGTCTATGAAGTGTTTTGCTCAAAATACCAAACAGATCACCCATTCTAGCCATGCCTCATATCCCTCCATTTCACTTCCTGTTTCAAAAGTGCTGATTTGGGGTAGCCTATAAAGCTTTAAAAAAAAGCGGTGATGAAACGCCATATCATGGATTATCAAGGATTATTTCTGAGACAGTATGGAGCTCAAAGGCTTTCTCTCTTGCCGGTTATACCACAAGGAGAGTTCCTTTTTATTTCCTGCTTCTTCACACACATGCTCTGTGCAGTACAGGTTAGCTCTGAGTGTTAGCGATGCTAATGTAAACACCGACCATATTACATCCAAAACAGTCGGGCATTGTTTCTGATAGCAACGTTTCTGATAGGGCCGTGGCCAGCCTACATTCACGATATTACGTCATATCGGACGCAAATCTGGATCAGCTCCGTTGTAGCCCCGTTTTTAGAGATTTGGGTACGGAGGGAAAGAGAGAGGGTTTTATTTTCTGCCGCTGCGTGAGTTCCCTGACACACCGGGGACACATATCTATGTATAAAAGACATCAAATAGTGCATTTTGCATGATAGGTCCCCTTTAATGTATCATTCATAATTCATCTTACATCGATCTCACTACTGCTGAAGTTCTTCTTCTTCTTACAGCCTTTCTTCTCACTAATTCTTGTGCCAGAGTGTTTTTACATGGCACACCACCTGCTATTCTATCGTGTTGAGGGAAGAGCAGATTTCATTTAGGAGAAACATTAGAGATAATGTTTCTACATGAGGTCCATCATGTGTTAGGTAGGCACACACAATTTCTTCACACTCTGCTGATCATTTTATAAATAATGTGAGGAATGTAGCATCTTAGTAACTGACAAATTAATCATTGATTCAATTATGTAGAAACATTTGGAATAAGGAACATGTTAACATTTCAAAACAAAGAGACACCTTTGGCTTGGCATTTTTGTTAATTTGTTGTTGCTGCTCCACACGGGTTAAATGGACCACAGCTGTCACACACACACACACACACACACACACACACACACACACACACACACACACACACACACACACACACACACACACACACCACACACACACACACACACACACACACACACACACACACACACACACACACACACACACACACACACGCAGGTCACCTCTGTTTGCAGAGCTCTCCTGGGTTGGCCCACATGTACAGTTTGCTATTCACTGCACACCATTTATATTAATACACATGAACAGTCAGATAGAAGGGGATGTTCTCAATATACAAGAAGAAGACACAAGAAACGCAGTATCTGTACAAATTGACAAGTAATGTTGAGATCATCTAATTTATTGGCATTTCTACAGATAGCAGACAGTTTGCTCAGTCAAGTATTTATTTCTAAACCGTTACATGTCTCATTCATTTTGACTTCAGAGTGAAAAGTTCTTGACCTTGGAAAAAAGGGTTGAAAGAAAACTTCACCACAATGTCTATTAGTAGCTTTTCTGGAGCTTTAGTTCATGAGAATATGATTCCTAAATTGCTCATGGAAGCTTAAACTCTTTCAATATTATAGCTGTCGCATGATACCATCGCTTGACACATTAGGAGCGTAACAATTGTTTACTGATGAGAATATATAATACTTACATTTTAACTGTATTTTATTTATTTTACTTCGTTTTTTAAAGAAAATGTATCTTTTAAATCAAACTATAAAACATTTAACACTCTCTTGGCCAGCTTAACATATATATACTCTAAATGTCTTTTAAATAACATGTTTCACCACAAGATGGCAGCAGACCTCCATCAGCAGATCTTTGAAAGGTTATCCTCTCTCAGGAGAGTGCACAAATGACAATTTTCTTTCCTGTTACATATCACATCTGAGTGAGGGAGACAGCCAGATGAAAGTGTGATTTTAAAAGGACCACTGCACTTTGAAAGCTGAAACACTCAACGTTGAAAAACGGGTTAATACACTCAAACAAATTCATTCACACATTCTCGCAAAACGTCTTCCTCTTTCTCGTGTTTTGACACACCTGAAATGTTTTTCACCGTTTCAGATTTGCTTTTCTATCCTTAGTTTTCATGCATTTCCATAGCCCCTCATAATGTTTTTTCCCCTTACTTTAGCTCTCTTTCCATTCCGGCTGTGCAATTAATCGTATTTTAATCGCAATTACGATTTTGGCCTGCCACAATTACGAAAACAACATAATCGAAAAAAACGATTATTTTGCTTTGCTAGGTTGTAACAGTGCACTAGAACATAATTTGATCTAATTCATTTTAGTCTAATTTATTTTTATTTATCATATTAATATAATTTTAGTAGCTCGTGGAAGTGCGCTCCAAAATATGTTGATATTGTTTATTGGTATTTATTATTTTTGATATTATTTATTTAAATGTAGATATACATATATCATTTATTTTATTTATTTTTGTATTGGTTTTTCAGTTGAATTATACGTTCAGGGTAATCAACAGTTAAAAAGATACTGTTCAAATTATTATTTGTTTTAAAGTTCAATAAATGGATGTTTTCAAAGTCAATGAATAATCGTATTTAATAATCGTGATATCAATTATTGACCAAAAATAATCGTGATTATGATTTTTGCCTTAATCGAGCAGCCCTACTTTCCATCATTGTCTTCCTTTCCGTCTCTTTCTTTTCTGCCCCCTCGTTCTCCCCATGCTGCCGATAATTGGACAGTAATGCGTTGGTGAAAACATGTCGTAGTGCGAGGCTGGCAGTCCTCTCTGGCTCCACCAATTAGCTCGGGCACTGTTGCGCTTTCTGCTTTGTTATGGCTCTGTTAACATGCTGTCAGTAGCAAGATGGCACGCTCCAAAGAATGGGAAAAGGCAGATGAGTCCTGCCAAAGATGACACACACACACACGCGCACACACACACACACACACACACGCGCACGCACACGCACACGCACACGCACACGCACACGCACACACACGTCACGGAGCACCTGTTAATGCAGACAGGATAGTACACATCAAGGCTCAAAACTAAAACACACACAGCCACACACACGCTCCCACAGTTTATACTCAACACCAGCAATAATAACCTATCCAACTGTGACAGGTTCGTGACTGCGGGACAATTCACACAAATTGCCCTTTTGTCAAAAGAAGTGCTACTGTGTGCTGTGTGTTAAGTCTTGGTCCGACACAGGCATCTTTCATGTCATGAATGAAATTATTAACAATAACCTTAAACAGTCAATACAATTGTTATTATTTTCATTTTGGATTACTTTAATATTTGCTTTATGAAAAAACTGCCAGAAAATGTAGTTTAAGGTGATATTTTTTGTTGTCAGTCCAAAACTTAAAGATATTCAGTGATATAGGATACACAAGATTCAAGATTTAAAAGATTCAAAGGATTTATTGTCATATGCACATAACATACATATATATATGTTCATTTTAATTCATTTATAATTTTATAGTTATTTTATCATTTGTTTTTTTATCTTTGATTTTATCCTTAATTTTATTAATCCGTGTGAATCTGTGCTGTCCTGTTTTTCATCCTTACCCTGTTGCTGTTAAACTACTGAATTTCCCCACGGGGATTAAGGTCCATCTTATCTTATCTCTTACAGTGTAGAAATGGCAATGAATATTACATGTCACTTGTTAGACACTTTTATCCAAAGCGACTTACATACTCAATACTGTGGACAATCCCCACAGGAGCAATTTGGGGTGAAGTGTCTTGCCCAGGGACACAACGACATACTGACTGCAGTGGGGTTTGAACCTGTGACCCCCTGAACCGAACACCAACGCACAACCCACTGCGCCACACCCCCCAGAATATCTCCTGACCCGAGCTCCTCCAACAATTCAAAAATATATAATAGAATACAAAAATACAAATAAAAAATAGTGCAAGAAGTCTATATACATGTAAATAGAATATAATATGTACAAGAACAGAATATTAACACAAAATTAAATATGGTTTATTGCGGTGATAACTATTTATATATATATATATATATATATATGGAGATTGCAAGATGACAAACAGATTAATGTTTATCGGGGCACTTAACAGAGCTCAGGTGTTTAGCAGTCTTATTGCAAGAGCAGGATTTCTCCATATTGGAGAGGCCCGAAAAAACATTTCATGACACTTTTACAGGAATAATTACTTGATTAATAGATCATCTACAAAGTCAGTAAGTTATTATTTTCTATTGAATGACTAACAGACTAGTCAATTAAAAACGATCAATAATCTCTCTGTCTTTTTCTGTATTTGCAGGGAACACTCATCCAGCACTTGAAAGAACACATTCTCCATGGCAATATGACCAGCAGTGATGTCATCATATACTACACCACGGTATGTACACAATCCCTTCTCTATTAAACTGAGGGAAAGTTAGGAAAATGTTTAATATCTGACAAACTATCCACCGCTCCCTTTTCGTCTCATCTTGGTTACCAGGTATTGTGGGTTGTTTTTTATCATGAACTTGGTTACACACACACACACGCACACGCACGCACACGCACACACACACAGACACAGACACACAAACCGATCTTGTCTAATGAGCAGCATTGAGTACAGAAGGTCAGAGCTGCGCATCATTTCTTGTTGTTACTCAAAGAATCTAGCTCCTTTTGATGATACACTCTGAGAAACATCATTTAATGTTGATTAAAGCTGAAACAGTTGTTTGGGGTAGTGTTTATGTCGGTTTTACACATGATTAGTGCACATTTTAAATTCATGGTGGTCATGTTTTTTTTTTACACATCAATACATAAATGGGCAAACCTCACATTATCTTGACTAAGAAATTGATTCTGTCAAGTTTTAGGATTACTGCCTTATGTCTTAAAAAATAAAGTATGACCCATGCATGTCTGTTAAGTAGACCTGTATCTAAATATCTGCTTTTTTTCTGCTGCAATTACGGATTATTTTCATCATATATTAATCGCTTGATTTCCATTTAACTGATTATTAGTTTATTCTACGATATACCAGTTTTGTTTTCAATTTGAAATAACGTAAACTTATTTCTTGTCTTATGCGATCGTCAGTTAAATAATTGATTTATTTATAGAAATTATAGAAAAGCTGCAAATCGTATCAAAAGCTTGACCCAGCACATTTTTGTTGATAAAAGACCAAAATGATTTATTGCATTTATTTCAGTCAACTAATATATTAAATGACCTATTGTTTCACCACTAATTGTAATTTTATAATTACAATAATTGTATTATATAAAATAAAATATCTGAATTCAATTTGATCTCAACTGCGCAACAGTAGAGTTTATTGCTTTTATGGACACACACACAAACACACACAGAGAAAAAGGTAGGAAACAATACCCACATGCTGTCCGTGCTTGTAATTATGTGAATCACAGAAGCATAACTCACATTCTGCAGGGGTTTTCAATTTTGCTCCCCATTTATCCGTGTTGGTTGAAAAGGACTGTTTTTACCAGATAAACTGACCACTGGGTCACTGTGTGTGTGTGTGTCTATGTGTGTGTGTGTGTGTGTGTATGTGTGCTGTCCTTAGACTGGCTGGATGATGTGGAACTGGCTGATGTCTGCTCTGGCAGTGGGAGCCTCTGTGGTTTTATATGACGGTTCACCACTAATACCCACACCCAATGTACTGTGGGACCTGACGGACCAGCTGGGGTGAGTTTAACACATAGACACACACACGCAAAAAAAACAATAACTGAATTGTTGTGCTGTTTGTTGCTTTCTGTTGGTAAATGATTATTTTAAACACATAATGAAATAAAATCCCTTTGAAAACACATTTGTAACGAATACAAATTCAATTTATCTGTTTTTATCCAACAGTTTTCAACCGATAGATAGTGTAGCTTCTGTTAAGTGTAGCGTAGCCCAACCCATGTTTCATTGTCAACACAAATGGTGCACCGGACATTAGACCACTATATATTCCTTTAATATAATACTTGGTTTAAATAAAGAGAAAAGAGACTCATAGAGAAAGAATGGAAAAAACCCAGACAATAAGGAGAAGGAGGGATTTGGACAGACTGACAGAGAGGGAAAGACAGCACAAGCAAAGGGTAAGGTTTTCCTTGGAGATTTTGTTTTCAACCACAGAATTGGTAATGTGTTTGCCTAATTGACAACTTGGACACACACGCACACAAGAGCCGACCTATGAATAAAGATTTCTGCTGGTTATTATTTGTATGGAGAACGGAGATCCACAGCAACTGATCATACAATAACCCTTCATTATTTACTTATTAATGTATCACTTATTTAAATGAGAAGACACAGGGGGAAAGGATGTCTTGGCCATTAAATAGACAAAAAGGAGAAAATGAATGAAAAAGGCAGGGAAATGGAAGATAACAACGATTATTATTTTGGTGTATGGTTGGAAAATAGTAACAGACTTATTATAACTGGATGTGAAGTCACCAGGAAGACGTTTTGAGAGTTTCTCCAGTTTGAGAATTGGAGGAAACATAATCCTACATTAATTTCCACAGGTTTAAAAACAAATCAAGCATACAAATACATTATTTATAACTTTTGATAAGCCCATATGAGCTGCCTGGCTGTTATTTTGAAAGAGCATTGATGTGCTGTATTTAGCTGAACAAGCTGCTTTAAGGCAGCAGGGTCAGCCATCCATTGAGCCTGTTGTTATTGAGATTGATAGTGAAACCCGGGTCAAACTACAAGACGGCTGAAACCTAAAGTTTACAATCTAGTCAGAGGCTGTTCACACAATAAAATGGCTCAATGGGGACTTTACAGATTCCATATTTGAGAAAAATGTTCCCTTTTCCTACGCAGAATCTACCGTAGAAATGTATGTTGAGGTAACACAATTAAAAAGATACTTGTGATACTGAGTCCTGAGAAGTAGATGCTACTTTAAACCCACTACTGTACTGTTTAATACTATATATCCCCCTTCATTTTTAATTCAAGACATATTTTCAGACACTGTAGGTGTACATCCCAACAGATTGGTATGTAAATGTCCTGAAATCCTCCCCCATCGCCAACATAAACAGCGGATTCTAAACCAAGTATTGATTTTCTATTGTCTTTAGAAAAGAGAGGAAACGGTCAAGGACAAAAGTGTGTGCGAGTGAATGTGTGCAGGCAGGCAATTAATTGGCTCAGATCTAATGTGTTCCATTGTTCAGGTCTATATACGTCTAAAAGGTGGATAGGTAAGTGTGTTAGTTCTCCCCAGAGAAGGCCATTCGTTTTCTCTTCATCATTTGTTTTAAAGAAAGTCCTTGTGTCATATGGTATTCACAATTTGAATGCATTCACTCAGTCATTTATTTAGTATATGACTCCAGATAAAAGTGGCCAGATTGCCTAAAATTCAATGGAATGATACCGATACAGTTTGCCAGCGCAGATTGATGCAAACCATTTACTTGTTTATATTTATATACATATAATTATTTTATAATTAAGTGCCACCAACATTACTGGAATGAAGAAATGTGTGTCCTCTGCTAACCTTTTTGATATTTTCAACAAATTATTATTTAAAAAAGGGGTGGAAGAATTGCACGAGAAACTCTCTCCCCCTTAAACCCCACCGCCTTAAGCAACCTGAGAGCCATCTCAGTCAACCTGTAGTTAAATTATGACAAACCATTTGCACTGTGGTCAGCAAAAGTAATACCCTTTTAAGGAAGTGGTACCATAGACAGTGCAGCAGGAGTGGCATATTGGAAGGAAGGGAATAATGGGGATACAAATCTGACGCATATAAAGAGTAGTGGGAAATAAAGAGCAAAAGTACTTCTCCTGCAAAAACTCTGCTTGTAAATCCCAAATATAATGAGCTCCTTCCACAACTTTACTAGTCGATTTTAACATCAAATACAATATATTAGGTACCTCCATTGATGATTGGTATCCTGTTAAAATAACTGGTATAGTTGGGATTGGGTCAGGATTGGGTAACATCAACATTTTTGATTGGTTTGTAGTAGCTGTTTAATCACTTGCATGTCTAAAGCTTTTAACCTCTCTGCTTTGTTCCCTCAAATATTTTCAATTGGAAAAACAAGTGTGTTCAAGGTTAAAATATAAAAAGAAAATGAATCCTCTCAGAGGAATTCAATGGAGGGCTGCCAGGATGACTGATGAACAGACCAAACCATTTCAACTGTGAGATTTTTTGAACCAATTAAGTGCTCATGTTGCCACCTCAGACACATTTTCCACATCCTAACGCTATGTGGAAAGACCCTCTGGGGGAGGCTGACAAGAAATATTTTACACCCTCCTCTGAATTGGGGTTGGACATTTTAATTGGGGCTAAATCTGTCAGAGTCTTAAACTTACATTGAGGCTTCTTCTGTAGCCTTGACTTTTGTTGGTTAGTTAGAATTGTAATAACTACTCTGCTCAGTCAAGCCTTAAAACTGACATTGCCAGATTTAAATCTCTTTATACTGTAGATAGGTTTTTGAAGATTGCATTTTCAATTATAGGAAAGGACTGGTACTGTACTTTTACACAACAAGCCCCTTTTGCTAAAAATTGATTATTGCAGACTTTCTGCTTTTGAAAAAAAAGTAAAAGGTGCTGGAAGCCTGCAAATTGGTAAAGTCTCAGCAGAGTTGTGTTTTTAGTTCTCCAGTAGTTTTCTGTGCTTCACGACATATTAAGGATGCTTGAGAGAGACTAATACAAGCCACTGAGGATGTTCTCTGTCCACAATGGTATTTCCAGAAAGACCCTTACTGTATATAGAGAACATAAGCCACAACATGTATTAACGTTGTCATACGTTTACATATAACATGGATTTCAATGACTCTAAAATAAACTATATTCATGTAAAACACAAAAATGTGTGAAATAGCCGAGTGAAAAGCAAGCAAAATGTTACAACATGTATTCTGTGACAGGTTTATATGTTTGAATGAGACATCAGTATTCTCTGAGGAGCTTCTTGTCTCTTCCATCTTTTGTCCAATATACGTTGAGCTAAGATGTCAGAAAGAGCATTCCTTTACTTTTTCAACGATAAAAGTGTTGTGTCTTGCAAATGCAAAATTCCCAGTTTGAAGGACATGAATGCAGATAAAGTTGAGCAGATTGCATCTTACCAACCCTGTTTCAGATATCCTCTTGTCTTCAAGCGCTACATTTTGTAAACTAGAGACTCGAGTCTTCATCAATTCTTTTACACAAAATCTTTATTCAGAAACCAAACAATAACATTATTTTTTAAGTGCTTAGGTTTACTGTACATGTCTACATTCATTTTGAGCCATATTGTCTTCTGCTTTGCCTTTTTGGATTTTCTTGCACCGGGTTAGATTGTAGCACAAAATGAGAATATTTTATAAAACAAAACAGAAAAGTACTGTAATACTACAGTAGATGACAGAAAGAGTTGAGGGCTGATGGAAGAGTCATTCTTAACATATCTGTCCTTTCAGAAACTCACGAGAGAGAACAATTACATTGGCAGGAGGGGGGCTCAGTATTAGAATCATGTTAGTGAGTGAAAGCAACAGGGTTCTTAGGAAATTGGTTTAACTTTAGAAACAAAAGCACTAACACCGAGATATGGAGGCTGTCAATGATACTGAACAATCCCTCTTGTACATTTTCCATATATTGATTCTCAAAATTGATGTAGAGCTTCAAACTTTTAATATTGCAAATAGGTAAACAATTACACCATCAGACGTAGGTTTCAAACTGTTCCTCATCGCCCCTGACGTCTGAGAAGAAAGTAATGGTGCATTTTTATATTACAATTCTTCCCGGGGTGAAGGATAAGTGCGAAAGTAGTTTAGAAAGCATGCACTGAGAAGAGGGACCTCAGTTTGTACTTCATGACACTCACAGAAACACATTAACGTTATAGCTGCTCCGAGGGGCTCTTGTGTCTGATTGGCTTCGAGTGTATCTTATTGGCCCGGTAGCTTCCAGCAACATGTCTCCCTTGAAACAGACACACTCGTACATTTACAAGTGCAGACACACACTCATAAACAAGAGACACACAGCTACTATTCAACCGTCCATCCTAAACATCCAATTATCAGCCACACCTGGCCACCTGCCTCCAATCAGAACACACTGACCCGATCAGTTGTCGCTAGCAACGAACAAAGACAGACGTGCGGGGTGCGGATGGTGCGGGATGATGGATAGGATGGAGAGTGACTTCATTACTCCCCAAGCCTGTTTATTGGCTGAGTTTGACAACACAGACATTCATTTCTGAATATACCACAGAGATTTGGAAGTAAATAAGATAAGAAGTAATATGACCTATTGAATGATTTCAACAACAATACTTTGGCTTAGGTTCATTGTTGACCTGAGGTGTGTGTGTGTGTGTGTGTGTGTGTGTGTGTGTGTGTGTGTGTGTGTGTGGTGTGTGTGTGTGTGTGTGTGTGTGTGTGTGTGTGTGTGTGTGTGTGTGTGTGTGTGGTGTGTGTGTGTGTGTGTGTGTGTGTGTGTGTGTGTGTGTGTGTGTGTGTGTGTGTGTGTAGTGTGTGTGTGTGTGTGTGTGTGTGTGTGTGTGTGTGTGTGTGTGTGTGTGTGTGTGTGTGTGTGTGTGTGTGTGTGTGTGTGTGTGTGTGTGTGTGTGTGTGTGTGTGTGTGTGTGTGTGTGTGTGTGTGTGTGTGTGTGTGTGTGTGTGTGTGTGTGGCCAGTGCACGCATCATTCACACCACTCCTTTTGAGATATTACTTCTTTGAACCTCTGCCCTCTAACCCCCCCACTGCTTCCCTCACCCCATTACCACTTATTGATTTGAACATCTGAGAGCAAATCACATCTTTCACATCAAGCATCAGACAGTTGTTTTGTATCCCAGAGACGGATTCTTTTTTTGATCTTGTTTTGATTGACAGACATGGTTACCGTTGTGATAGGGTGCAATTTGATTGATTTGATTTCAACAAAAATAACTTGAAGACACAGACTGAGACACAAACACACCCATTCACCGAGGCAGACTTTAAAGGGCCCTTTGTTTTAGAATTAAAACTGCAGGGGAACACAGAAGTGACGTTTTGTCACTTCATGCTTTCCACATGTTGTCCAACTGTTGTCAGCTGTCAGGAGGACTTCCATTCACACAGAAGAAAGACACCTTCAAACATCATTTCATTACAGAGTTGCCGTGTGCAAACATCCTGTCAATACAGTTTCCACTCTGAACCATCTCCTTGTGGAACATTTACAAAAGAAACATGTTGTCCCCTTATGCTAGACTGACCATTTTTGTGTTTGACTCTTTTTTTGTTTGTTTGTTCATTTAAAGTCAATTCCCAATCAGTTGTTTTTCTTCACTTTTTCTTATCCGTCCATGAAGGGTTGACTGAGCACACAAACTCAGTTTCAGCTTCACCTTGCTTCACATTAACGCAGCGACACACTCTCCTCTCACGGGAGCTTCTTAGTACGACCAAGCTAGCGAGCAGCTCCACTGGAGCAGATGGGATTAAGGGCAGAGGCTGTTCAGTAACTGTTGCATTTTTTTTTATAGTTTTACATTCAGCTCACAGTCATTGAAATGAAGCCTTGTCATGCATAGATTCATGGCAACAAATGAAGCATTGTCAGTTCATGATGTGCATTTAAGTCATGCTTACATCGTCATTCATTTGTGCTTCCCCATCCTAGTCCTAGCAGGATAATAACACTCATTTATATATTTATAAATGTAGAAAAATGTATTTTTTAACACACTTACTTCTCACTATTAAATGCAAATATTTATCCTTGGATACATTCTTTACTCTAACCTGTTAAGCCCGGGAACATCTTGCAAGAAACAGCGTCTGAGGGCTTCTTAACATTTAACAAACTATGAATGTGTCATACCCACTTAACGGGAAGAAACTCAGCTACCTGACGATATGAACCATTTTTACCGAAACAAAACACAAGTCTGCGAAAGAGTGCTAACGCACTTAGCACATAACTCATGGTAGAAATATTGTATACTTCATCGGATCTCCACAAACTATATACCATATGAAAGCTGAGATTCCACAGATTCCAATGGTATAATGTCGCGTTTCCACTACACGGCCTCGCTCGGCCCCGCTCGGTATGGCTGGGCCTCGTTAGGACTGGCTCACTTTATGGCGCATTTCCATTACAGTTTAGGAACTGGGGCAGTATCTATAGTAACGCAGTGTAGGCGGAGCCGTGACGTGATCTTCAGAGGACCCCAGAAAAACAACACAGCCGTTAGCTGTTAGCACTCAGAGCTCACAGCTCCTCATATATGTTCAGAAACTAGACAAAAGTTAAACAAGTACAAACCACAGACTGCCTGTGTCATGGTGAATACAGTCGCTGCTTTATTTATGTCTGTATAGGCCGTTGTTGTGAGTGTGGACGGTCGGAGCATATACTGCGTTAGCTTAGCCAATCTCCATTTAGAAAACAAGCATTTTAAAAGGTTTTTTGCCTGCCGTCTGTCTGCAGACTTGACAAAGCATTAATTCATGGTTTTTACTAACCGGTATCAGTATGTTGTTACTTCGGCATCATTTTGAAACGTGTATTACAATTAAATCACGGTCAAATATGTCCATCTTGTTGTAGTTGTAGCCCCCTTGCCAGCGACGCTCTCTCTAGTTTAGCATACTCAGCCCGACTCAGCCTCGTTGTCTCTGGCCCTGGACCCACGATTTTATGAGGCCAGAAAAACTGTGAATTAGGACCCGCCGGCCGGTACTAGGCCAAGTGGAAACGCAACCAAAGACGGGCCGCTGACGTCACAGCCCTCTTAAACCGGGCTGCGGGCTGTAGTGGAAACGCGCCATAAGTATCATCACTCCATGACCAGTTTTGGGCAAACTGTGTGGGCATCACTCTCAATCCTCAATGGTAATGTTTAGATGGATTTAGGAACTTTCCCTCGATTCTATTGGCTCTAACGGTTAAAAAGAGGTGTCAATCATCAAAATCGACCAATGGGTTCCAGAGAAACGGCAAATCCACCCAAATACACACCAAATGACCCCAGAGGTGGGTTTTTTTTTCTAAACCTCTCTAAAAAGGTCAAATGTCACTTGTTTTGAATCAATCTCGATACAGGGTACTTATTCTATGTTATAGTTTGGATTCCTAAAGCTTTTAGTCTACCTTACCATCATCCAAGGGTGGTTTTCACTATAAGTAATGGTTTATTTTTGGACGGACACTATAATTTACATTTTTTTACTATGTTCTATCTGAATTTTTATTTAAAATAAAAACATCTATATTGATTCTGACTTTTCTACATCCAACTCACAGGTGTATCATTGCTTTGAGAAAAAAGATTATTAATTTACCCCTTTTAGAAGGGAAGATATGGTCATTTGTTCTGGGAATGTCATTTTCGAGCTTAAGAATAAAAGCCTTTTATCAGAATTCTTTTGCTCCCACATTGTTTTGTTGACAGGAACATTATGAATTATGTTATCCACATGCTGCAAACAATAGTTTCATTTAGAACCATGACACAAAGCAAAGAAAAACATTTCTTTCAACCTTTCTCTAATATGCTATGCACCTGGTCCCCATGGGCCCTTTTAAGGCTTTAAAGTGTGTGAATTTGAATGAAAAGAATAAAGTCCCTGAAAGCTTTTGAAAAAAATAACATAAAATGGCATGGGCCATTAAACATGGTCAATATAGGTTTTTGTCTAAGAAAAGAAATGCAAGTTATTTTGATATTATTTGTAACTTAACCTTAGTAGATAGGCTATGTCTGCATGCGTGTCCCTCACAATTGCGATGTTGTATCAGCGGTCACATGACTTGAGAAAGTGCAACAGAAATTATCCTTGATGAAATTGAAGGAGTTGTGCTTTGAATTTGATGTTTAAGAAGTTTTGGGAACCATGTATACTATAGTATTCGTCCCCATCCTAATGCAGTCAATTTATTTGTTGGAGTAGAGCTTTGCTACTTGTTTAATTTTGATGGACAAAATTCCCAGCGTAAATAGCGATTATAAATAGATGTCACAAAGTTTGTTTGCCTTTCTGTTCATCCAATTAATATTATGGTCTTGAGCTAAATATTCCAAACCGGCCGGATTGCCATGGAATTTGGCAACAACATTCCTGCCATACAAAAGGATGAGTCATAATGTTTGCTCATTTTGTTCTGTTGTTAAAAGTTTATACTTGTCATAATACAGAATACAGACCAAGTATGTAGGAGGGCTTTGGCAATGGCTGCCATTGTTCGCAACGATGACGCAAATTCCTTTTTTACCCCCAAAATAATGTATTTTTATTTGCATGTTTTGATAGAAATAGTGCTTTACTGATCCTTCATATTGATATTTGAAACAAAATTCTCTCTTTTTCCTTCAGTATCACTATCTTTGGTACCGGGGCTAAGTGGCTGTCAGTGCTGCAGGAGAGGAACCTGAAACCAGGTGAGCTGTGGTCCCACACACAGACATGTACACACACACATAAGCATGCACACAGACACACAACAGATGATAAGCAGAAACCCAGTCAGACATGCATGGGATGGTCACAATAATCATTATAATAGTGATGTTTAACTCCAAATGTCCCATATGCCATTTGCTGCAAAAATCATTATTAGGCCTGTGTTTTGGTGTTCGACACTAAATCAAATGGATAAAAAGGCTGTGATAATTCATAGGAGTCATGGACAGGGCCAACTAAGTGTCACGCCTCTCCAGAGAAGGAACCAGGTCTCTACATATAATTGTACTTATTAGATTTCCTGCTAACTTTCATACATGACACTGCCTCGTTGCTATGTCTGTGACACCAAAGGGCCTCTGGTGCATGATAAAACTATTGCTGCTGTGTTGTGCTCTTTTAAAAAAAGATACAAACTGTAATGTATCAGATCAAGGCACATACTTTTCAGAATGGTAGGGTCCAATCATCAATTTAGTTCAAATTCAACCTTTAGTTTTAACCTTTCATACCTGATTTTCACCAATGGCAGTGTGATTTTTCTGGTAAAAAAACACAAATGCTAGTTATAATTGAATAACACAAGCTGGCATTTGGTTTACATAATTATATATCAAAGCTTTCGCTCTTTATTGCTCAAATGTTTTGCATGTTCTCCTCCACATCCCCTTCTTGCCCTTACCTTTTCTTACTTTCTGTCCTCCTAAATTAAATAAGCTCTTGAATCGATGTGCATAGCATAACCAGTTTCTTTGCATCGCGATTCCCAGTGTGCTGTTCTAATCAACACAAATCCATATTCATATTGCCTGCTTTGTATTTCTCTCTGACTGCAACTTGTAAATTAGGTTCACACATTAGCTCCCCTACTATGTGGCTAAACAGACACAAAAAACAAAATGTATTTTTCTGCTCCACCCTCTTCAGTCAGCCAGCCACTTGTTCCGTTTGGCACAGTGTGTGTGTTTGTTTGGATTCTTATTAGAGAAAAAGGGCAGAGGGAGATGTGTGTGTCTCTTTGTTTGTTTGCATAATGTGTGTGTGAGCGTGTTTTTGTGCGGGCACACATGCCTCCAGTGAGCTGGGAAGGGTGGGGGGACCTTCTCCCCTCGCTGCCCCAGCGGATGGGCCCTTTTCCCTGGGCTGACATTTGGACCAGACACCTGGAGGCATGGTGGGGGGTAGCAAGAGTTCCCACTGTGTGCGTGTGCGTGGTAGTGCATGCAAGAGTGTATGTGGTGTGACATCAGGCTGGGAAAATACATTAACAAAACACGTAGGACAAATTGTCAGAAAACAAAACCCTCTCTCTCTCCTCCGTACCCAAATCTCTAAAAACGGGGGAACAATGGAGCTGATCCAGATTTGCTGCCGATATGACGTAATAAAAAAAAAGCATTTGAGCTCCATACTGTTTCAGAAATAATCCTCAATGTGGTTTTGAACATGATATGGCGTTTAATCACGGCAGCATTTAGCTGTATCTGGGTAGAATCCTACTCAGCTAAACATTTTTTAAAGCTTTACACCCAGAATCATCACTTCTCTAACAGGGCTGAAATAGAGGGGTATGAGGCATGGCTAGAATGGGTGATCTGTTTGGTATTTTTAGCAAAACACTTCATAGACAGGTTTTTTATATATTTGTATATATCTGAGTCCTATAATATATGCCTAAAAATAGCATAATAGGAGACCTTTAAAAAGCAACCCATCATTCAATGCCATTTGTTCCTATTGACGTCTAAGGGATATTCTTGCCAGTATTTCAAAACAGGCTAGACATTCTCAAATGTTCTACAGTCAACTAAACAATTTCTGATTCTGATTATTTTTCTTTCTCCCCCCAGCGGAAACAAACAACCTCCAGTCTCTCCACACCATCCTGTCTACTGGATCTCCTCTCAAACCTCAAAGCTACGACTACGTGTACCGCTGCATCAAGAGCAACGTGCTGCTGGGCTCCATCTCAGGTGACGGATTCAGGCTGTTGACACATTTTTGTCATTTTTCTAAGAATTCAGTTCCATCTGAGGGTACACATAGCAGCAGCTTTTCCAAACGATTTTGCTGTGCGCTACATAAACCCATCAGCTACACACATACTGTACATGCAAATCAAAGCAACAAAGCATCTGCGATACAAAGGGACTGACACACACAAAGGAAAGTCAAAGCAAGAAAAAATTGCATAGAACTGTACATTTTCCACACCACCCACAATGCCATCACACACACACTCAGGCCCTCTCAGCCCATTGTTGTGTTGACAGGCATATAGAATGCTATCTGTCTCTCTGTGAGTCCTGAAACGTTTAACATTTAGCACAGCCTGGGTGACTGACGTATTACGGACACACACACACACACACACACACACACACACACACACACACACACACACACACACACGCACACGCACACGCACACACAGGGATGTACAAATCAAGTAACAGCTTGGAGCATCACACGTGCACATATAGCGGTGGATGCACACACGCACACACACACACACACACACACACACACACACACACACACACACACACACACACACACACACACACACACACACACACACTAGGGATGTGCATCTCCATCACTGAGGCCGATGCGATGCGCATCTCGATACGTTGCCAACGATACAATACATTAACGATACATTTTAAAACACCAGGCGATGCGAAACGATACGATTCACCCCTGTTGCGATACAGTTCGATACGATTTGATTCAACATTATGCTTTACATATTTGGTTCTCTCTACTAGTACTGCGCATCCCATCATGCTGTTTCTTTTTTTTACCTTTTTTACCTTAAAAAACTCTCCAGAGTACAGTACAATAACACCTCACAGTTAAACAATTTAAGAATGCATTGCCCATGATTAACAATGTGCAAATAACAACTACCATAGTGCAATGCCCATACAACTGCCAGCCTGATGTGCTTAACACTCATTCATAGGCTAACTCACCAGTGAGCAGAAAGCAGTGGTTTCTATATCAACAATAAAGAATACAAAGAACCTTTCACAAACAGGTATTTCATAACGGCTTACAATTGTAAGGAAGACATTTAACTATTATTGGCAGTCACAGGCTGTTGTAAACTAAACACCACTCTCACTGACATAACACCTCACTGAGTGATTGAACTCATATGTCTTACTTTCAGGTTTCTCTTTTCAGCCGCAGACCCCATGTCGCCTCTTTATGTGCGTCGCTAAGTTCCTCTTACTACTTGTGTACTTTAAAGCGGCACGGCAACGTTTACAATTTGCGAGCAATTTTTCAAGTTGACCGTCTTTCTTGAACAATCCGAAGTGTTGCTAAACGTTTGATTTGTAGGTATTTTTCGGTGCGCTGTGTTTCTCTTTCTCCTCAACTTCCATGTTTGTTGATAACTGAGACTCTCGGCCTCCGTAGTGGCGAAGCAAAGATCAAAGATCGTCTCTGCTGAGTGCTGACAGGATGAGAGGATATTATATGAATGAATCGTTTTTTTACCGATGCAAAGACGCTACAATCGATGCATCGTGAGTTCAACCCAAACTGTAGCCGATGTGCACTCTTTCAACCGGTGCACTCGCATTTTGAACGTTTATGCCGGTGCACCGATGCGAATCGGAGAATCTTAACATCCCTAACGCACGCACGCACGCACGCACGCACGCACACACACACACACACAATTACATACAGTTCGAGGGATTGGACACAAGCTGTGACTAAAATGTCACTTCGGAGAAAAAGGGTGGATGACATATTCTGTGCTTCGAGATTTGTCTTGGCAGATGAGAAGCGCTATATAAATTAAATGTATTATTATTATTATTATTTATTAATTTACATCTATATTTGTCTTTAGGGTATTTATGCATCACTTTTCTTTTGAGCTGAGGCGCAGGAAAAGAAGGGTAAAAGTAAAAGCTCAAAACCAGTAGGATGAAAAGACGAAAAAGGGCAGAAAAAAATTAAAGATGAAAGGGAAGGACTCAACTTGGCATTCTCTTTTTTGGTTTTCTACCATGGAAAGTAGATGTTCTTTTGTGTAAATACTTAAGAGCAGCAGGTCCTGCCACATCACTTTCCTCCTTGTCGCCAAGGGCAACAGCAGGCTCCACCTCTATTGGCTGCCAACCGACCTAACCTTGACCCGCGATGTCAACACATTCACTCTGCATGTGTGTGTGTGTGTTCTTAGGATTTATCACAGCATATGGGACTGACTGGTGGTCACGGTGACATATGTGATAGACCCCTTTGCCGATTTCACCGTGTGTGTGTGTGTGTGTGTGTTCCTTTCAGCAGGGATGTCAGACCCCCTCTGCTTCTCAATGGGGAATTTTAACACTTTCCTTCCTGGATTTCCTCCATCCTAATATACCTCCTTCTGACTGCCCATATGTCACCCCTCTGCTCCTTTTTGCTTCTCCTCTTCCCTGCTGCTCCCTCGTCTTCTCTCCTCTTCTTTCTCTCCTCTTCTTCCTCTCCTCTCCTCTTCTTTCTCTCCTCTTCTTTCTTTCCTCTTCTCTCCTCTTCTTTCTCTCCTTTCTTCTCGCCTCTTCTCTACTTTCCCTTTCTCGTCTCTTTTGTTCTTACTATGAAAAGTAAAAGTTGAAAAAGCCTTAGTTGAGTTGCTGTGTATGCTATACATGAATGTCTGCACAAGTATTGAACTAGTGGCGGAGAAGTCTTGCTGTGACTTTTATCATGTGCATTCCTTTTATAAATCATGTTTGAGTACATGAAGGCATGTGTAGGTTAGCTGGTTGTTTTTTCTGTCTCAGTCGGGGCCTTTGTCTGACCCCAAACTGCGCCAGAGGTTGCTCAAAGTACCCTCACTACACAATGAAAGCACATGCGCACAAATATGAACACACAATCTGTGGAGTTCAAACTTTGTTTTTTTCTCACTGTTCAGAACAGAGTGGTGTTTGAAACATCAGATCAGTGTGATAAGTGTGTATACACACAATACACTTACACACAGTCGCTGATGATGGAAGGCTGCTTGGCCACAAAATATTCTTGTGGGTATTGTTTATGTACACACCTTTTTTTAAATGAGTGTAATAATAAAATAATTGTGTGTCTTTGCACTATAAGTGTGTGTGTTTAATCAAAAGACCATCCACTTCCTCCCGGGAGCCAATTATAGCTTGATAAAGAACCTGGCAGAGAGAAAACAAGTGTAAAGAACAGAATGAAAAGCAAGAGAGGAGGAAAGAGAGGTAGAAGAGCAGAGAGAGGAAGGGAACAAGATGGATGGAGCCTGCGATACAGAGAGGGAACGAAACAGGGATGTAGAGATGAAACAATGGGAAGGGAGATGAATGGAAAGTGTCAGAAAAAGTAGATGATTGGAAGGTAGAAAGAGACAAATGCATTGTGTGTGTGTGTGTGTGTGTGTGTGTGTGTGTGTGTGTGTGTGTGTGTGTGTGTGTGTGTGTGTGTGTGTGTGTGTGTGTGTGTGTGTGTGTGTGTGTGTGTGTGTGTGTGTGTGTGTGTGTGTGTGTGTGTGTGTGTGTGTGTGTGTGTGTGTGTGTGTGTGTGTGTGTGTGTGTGTGTGTGTGTGTGTGTGTGTGTGTGTGTGTGTGTGTTGTGTGTGTGTGTGTGTGTGTGTGTGTGTGTGTGTGGTGTGTGTGTGTGTGTGTGTGTGGTGTGTGTGTGTGTGTGTGTGTGTGTGTGTGTGTGTGTGTGTGTGTGTGTTTTAAGAATGTGCCACAACAGTATAGAAGTCTTATATAGGTCGATGGAGGTGTAGCAGGTTACTGACACTGCTAGTTTTTTGCGAGATTGATACCTTTTTAATAGTTAAGTAATGTTTCATGTCGACAGTCAGCGTGATGCTTTACCACAGGGGTGGCGAACCTCCGGCCTCCGACCATTTGGTACGGCCCTCGAGGTAATTTATTTGAATTTGAATTTAACACACGCAAAAAAGAAAAAAAAAGAAAGAAATCTAGACCGCAAAATAATTAAACAAGCGAGTGCCTGTTTTTCCTGGCCAAGGTCAGGGTCCGTGAACATAACACGAGCCTAACGTGTCATCACGTGGTATATGTCTGGTCTGACAGGGGTGCAGTTCTGACGGAGAGCACCAGAACACCACTCCGCCACTTCAGAAATTGCACTTACCCATAAGGAGCCGTACAAATGCCGCAGTTTTTGCGTGGCTGTGTCTTTAGTTGAAAGCCCAGTGGCGATCTGTTCATCTGTCATACTGATCATACAGTCAATAACTTTGTTGTTATTAGCATCTGGTTAGCTAGCTATGCTAACTAATATAAGAAGCTTCTACAACCAGTAAGGTAAAGGCACATCTTTATATGATCATTATAGTTATAAAAAAATAAGAGAATAAAGTAAACGGGTATGAAATACTATATGACAGTAACAAAAAGTTGTTATTAATAAACAAGAATACAGTTTGAAAGGGGAGTGATTTGTAAAATATCCATAAAGAAAAAGAAAATCTGCTTACAGTTCTGTTTCATATGGGTGTTGAGAGATGTATCCATAGATCTCCTAATGTTGCTCTCAAAGTGCACTAGATTGATGCTTTTAAAAAAATCTTCCCGGGGCACCATGCCCCCGGACCCCCCTAGAGGAGGCTAGGTCCCCCCCCCACTTAAATCATGTTCACATGGATAGGAAACACATCTTGTGTCCATCCATATCTTTCTGTTTTGGTGGTCATGCCACAACCGTGCACGTGCATGCATGCGCGAGTCATGGTAAGATATCTGGATTAAGAGGTTGCTTTTTCTTTGCACAGCATGAAAGAAAGGCGAAATGAATGGGCTGTGATTTTAGTTTTTTTTAAGCAGAGGTCAATCATTTGTACGGCCCTCGGAGGATGTTGAAAAAATTGAAATGGCCCTTGAGAGGAAAAAGGTTCCCCACCCCTGCTTTACCACATTGGTATAAAAATCTGTTTCCGTTTGAGACTGATTTCTTGAAATATATATAATATCAGCTTTATTCAACTTAAAGCTAAATTAATTGATTGTATCAAGGGTAGGGTGAAGAACTGCCACACATGTTTTCACATTATTAGTACATATATGTGATTATTAACTTCCAGGTTTGTCGATGAATCATAGATATTCTTTCTAATTTGTATAATGTGACCTTGCTTTGCTCCAGCTTTTATGGTACATTTTAGTATTTTCTATATATTTAGAGTTTTGGAACAAACATGCAATTTGAGGTTGAATCATCCATTAAATGCAGGGTTGGTGGTTTAATCTCTGCCTCTCTGGGCCTTGCAATGACCTCTCACTCTGTGTAAGTGTGTGAATATGAGACACTTTGGATAAATGCACTATATACATACTGTTTACTTTAATACATCTTTATGGATAATATCAAAAGATCATCAAAGATCCAGTAGACATGATGCAAGTTTATCATTCATGATCATGTCTTGTTATAATTCCAAAATGATGATTAGCTCTGTATTGGTCTTCATCACCTACTGAGAAGAATACCTGGTTAGTGTTAGGGTTAGGGATAGGGTTCAGTTGCTGGGCATTGTAGTATTATCCGACTGGAACCCTTTTGAAAACAGCCTCTCCTGGAAAAGTTGTTAATGATGGCAGTGTAATACACTACAACCACTTTAAAACAAAACACTTTTTAAAGGTGCAGATGTTCCCTTTCATTTCAGACCATCATGCCACTAAACCTCTCCCTCTTTGTCTGCTTTTCTCCTCCTGCGCAGGCGGCACAGACATAGTGTCATGTTTCATGGGTCAGAACCCAACAGTTCCAGTGTACCGTGGCGAGATCCAGACCAGAAACCTTGGCATTGCTGTGGAAGCCTGGAGCCCTGATGGTAAGAGATGGTGTGTGTATGGGTGTGTGTATTTGTTTCCAGAGTGGCTGAAATTGCTCAGAAATGTAAAGCCATTGATTTTCTCTCTATTCAACCAAAAGTGTATCAAGAGGATTTTTGAATCTATATTTGCAACAGTCTAGGGATCACATTGAGTTGTTGTAAAGTGGCTTTGCATTCTAGAAGGAATTAAAAAGAATATTAATGATGAAATGTAATCAGAAGCCATTCATAAAACTGCTGGGATGCCCTTGAGCAAACTTCCCATCTGCTTCTGGAACTGCTTCGAAGCTAACAGAATCAGACTGTAGTTATACTTGGTTGCATCCATATGTCGATGTACATACGAATTGGCATGAATTTGAAGCTAGCCATGCTGAAATTGCAAGAGTAATTAGTGAACTCTCCCCGTGTAAATATAGGTTAACACTTTAAAGAAATACTTTTTTTTCCATTATGGCCCATGTGAAAAAGGAGAGATTTTCATCTTGCTGGGAGTCTTCAAAGCCCTTTATGTTTTTCTCATTGATTTTGCTCCCGCTGCAGGCTGTACTGGCACGTCTCCACCACCTCAAAGGAGGGTGGATAGAGGGATAATTTAAAGGCAGTTTTGTAGGAAGAGTTTGAGATTATTTGAGTGGGCCTGTAAGTCTATAACACCATCCTGAGGGAGGAGCTGTGGTCTGTGTGATCAGTTTCTCTGAGTGGGGGATACATTACCAGCTGTTTCCTTTTCTTTGATCGGAGAATGATTTATGTGTGTGTTCATAGGTGTGTGTCCAAGTGTAGGTGTGTGTATCTGTAAGCCTCTAACTTTATTGTTTCTTCTTGTGAAATCTGTGTGTGTGTGGACAGGTAAGCCCGTGTGGGGGGAGAGTGGGGAGCTCGTCTGCTTGAAACCGATCCCCTGCCAGCCAACACACTTCTGGAATGACGAGAACAGGAGCAAATACCACAAAGCGTACTTTTCTACATATCCTGGTTAGTACAGAAACATCTTAATACAAAGGAAATGACAGTATACATATACAAAGAACCCAGAAATGGAAACACTCATAGGATATAATGCATTCAACATTTAGTTTAATGTGTTTTTAATATCACCACTTTCTTTTTCCCTAGGGGTGTGGGCTCATGGAGACTACTGTAAAATCAACCCAAAGACAGGAGGCATTGTCATGCTGGGCAGAAGGTCAGCCATTAACCGTTTCACTCTTGGGAGAGCTACCAAACATGATTTATTTCTAGTCTTTTAGATGTTTAACTTGTGTTTTTTCTGCAGTGACGGTACATTAAACCCCAACGGAGTCCGATTTGGCAGCTCAGAAATCTACAACATTGGTGAGTCTTTAACAATATACAGTAAGAAAGGATGATATGATGAAAGAACACTGTGTTTTTGTGTTGGTGAAAAAAATATTTTTCCCTCCCATCATCCCATTTTTTGAAGTTTGTTCATTTGTTTGAAGGCAACATTTATTCATACTGTGCTTAGTTTGGAAGTTGTTGCTGTTTGTTCTTGCCTCTGTCAAACTCTCTTTTCTCCCTCACTCTCTTTACCTCTTACCTCCTCTCCTCTCCTCGTCTCTCATCTTCTTCTCCTCGTCTTCTACTCTGCCCTTTCCTCTCCTCTCTGCAGTGGAGGCGTTCGAGGAGGTGACAGACAGTCTTTGCGTTCCTCAGTACAATAACGACGGAGAAGAGCGAGTTATTTTGTTCTTAAAGATGGCATCTGGTAAGCCCTTCTGCCCGGAGTTGGTGGGCAAGATTAAAGGAGCCATTCGAAAAGCTCTGTCTGCCCGACACGTCCCCGCTCTGATGCTGGAGACCAGAGACATTCCTGTAAGAGAAACATGAACATCAAATCAGATACCAGAGAACCTGTCAAATGATCCTGTCACAACTATAAAAGTCAGTTCCAGCTTGAATGACAGCCATTTTTTCTCTTCGTCCCTCTGCAGTACACCATCAGCGGAAAGAAGGTGGAGGTGGCCGTGAAACAGGTGATTGCTGGCCGGGAGGTGGCGCAAAGAGGCACTTTCTCCAACCCAGATTCACTGGATCTCTTCAAGAACATTCCTGAACTGCAGCACTTTTAGAGATGAGGCTTCACTGAGCTGGAGAGAAGAAAATATAACCACCTGACATTAGCTTTTAATTTAACTTCATTCATATTTACAGATGCAGGGAGATATGCAAAGTGCATCGCAGGGAGTGTTTGGAAAGGAAGCCACCTTGATCTTTGTACAGGGAATAACAAAAAGATTAAATATGTATGTCGGAAAATGTAAACTTGATACAAATATGTAAATAAGTCTGTGGTATCAGAAAGAAGAGTCGTACTGCTCCATTGGCTAGATTGTAATCAAGTGATTCAGCAGCTGCTCTTAGTCTACCATGCTGTGAAGGAGAATGTTGGATGCCTGATGTAATATGATGTGCACAGCAGTACTTGGGAATAAGCTCATGCTCTAAAACCACCATAATGGAGAAGTGTAATTTAGATGCTATGAGCCAGTGAGGAGCCATATCTCCCTGTGTCACCTGCTTAACCCGAGTGTTGGTTCCTACACTTAAAATCCATGGATGTGTGCAGATAAAGTCGCACACAAACACCTGGGATTAATATCATATCATTGTTACGTGGTGTGTAGTACTTTATTGAATGTATATATATGGGTATATATTTGTCAGACTGTTAAATGATGTTATAACATTATAATTATGCATTTTGAAGTTACTGTTAATCAAATGAGTCTCAGATGTAAAGGGTTCTAACATGTCAGGAGATTTTAGATTTAAATGAAAACCTACTGAACTTTTCCAAGCCTAAATAAAACATGTTAAAATCCTTGAAAAATAATTTGACTTTGTAACCATTGTCTCTTTCATTCCGCTCGGTACATCAAGGCAGGAAATGATCAACAAGTCAGTATGTCAAGTGTGTTGTGAAAGTGAGCAAAGGTTAACACCATAAAAGCCTCTTATTGTTATTTCATTGTTGTTCATAACAAAATAAAAATGTGTTCCCTACTTCAGAACAGCCTGATTTTGCTTTGTACATTGCAAAGCTTAGTGATGTATTTGGTTGTTTGTTTGTTTGTTTGGCAGGTATTCGAAATTCAATTGTAAGATTCTGTTTTTTTAACCCCCTAGGGATACAAACAAAAATTAAATATCCCAAACCTTTTGTAAAGTGTTTATTCAATAATAAATAGAAAATACAAACAACAATAATAAATCAGAATAACTCAATTATATACTGAAGGTGACTACCCTGGTTGAATTATTAAAATTGTCCTAATCCCGTAAGGCAATGCCTGAAGGCTAGTTAATGATATCAAAGATGAGCTGCAGTGTTAAAGGTCACCTGTATCACTACTCAGCATTATCAGTGAACAATACAAAATATCACTGGTTCCATTTCCTGTTGGAAAAAAACCTGGCGAGATGTGATTTGTGTTAAACTCACAGATACATATCAGAGAAGCAATTGATGTATAGGGGGAAATGTAGGGTTTTATGCTGATACAGGGTTAGTATTCCTGCTGGACTTTGTGTCGTTTCTTATGGTTCTTGGCCAAGTCTCACATTTTTAAACCATGTCTAAAATTCTGCAGTTCATCTTCAATGTCATATTCACTGTGTAGACTTAATACATGTTCCTCTTTATGGTATCCTGTGGAGTTTTGTCCACTTTTAGCACTGTGGGGCAATATTTTAATGATCCTCATTTATAAACGGTGCGTACGCACTGTTTGCGATTTATAAAAAACAAACTTGACGGGAAAATGTGCGGTTCTCCACGCAAACTCTGACCCATGCGTACGCACTAAGCACAAAAACGGGAGAGACGAGAAACTGCGACACCGTTGGCAGAAGGAAGAATGGAGAGAAATATGTGGAAATAATACCATAAATAAAATGTTCCCTCTCATTTATCATATATGAAGAATTCATTTTCACAAATTGATTGAAGCCAATCTTAAAATGATTTAACAAACGCCTGTTTGAGACTCCTCAGTGCACACAAAAACATAACTTGGATAAATAAATAAATACGGAAATGTTATTGATCACCCCTCGATTATGTTCTCTCGTTAAGAAATGTATTCTCATAAATGATGCAGTAAACAGAAGGATATAATTACTTTAAACTGAGGCCGTGACTCCACTCCGGAGGGATTCCCCGATCATTTCTTAGAGTTTCTCATCAAGGGGGTGTCTCCTGTCCCCGGGACAAACACACTGCCTGAGGAAGGCTATGTGTATTTTCTTTGTCATTAACTTTTTTCGGACCACTTATTTATTTATTTTGGTGACGATCCGACCTCCATGCTGCTACTCTGGTTCAAACTGCATCCACCAAACAATATGATTTATCTCGACCTCCCCAAAATAACCAAAATCTGACACGGTGTGAGATGTCTTTTTTAGCTGTTCTGTCGTCATTTCCCCTATTGGCTGCACATTGGGGGCCGCCAGTGACCATTTATGGCGCATTTCCACCATGGCACGGAGCGCGGTTTAAGCGTGCCGTGTCGTGCCGGGCCCGTTTTTGGTTGCGTTTCCACTATGCCTAGTTCCGGCCCGTGGCTACTTTTTCACTTTTTTTCTGGCCCGACAAAATCGTGGTTCTATCGGGGCCAACAAACAGGGCTGAGTCGGGCTGAGTTTGCTAAACTAGGGAGAGAATCGCTGGCAAGGGGGCTACAACTACAACAAGATGAACATATTTGACCGTGATTTAATTGTAATACACGTTTCAAAATGATGCCGAAGTAACAACATACTGATACCGGTTAGTAAAAACCATGAATTAATGCTTTGACAAGTCTGCAGACAGACGGCAGGTGAAAAACCTTTTAAAATGCGTGTTGTCTAAATGGAGATCGGCTAAGCTAACGCAATATATGCTCCGACCGTCCACACTCTCAACAACGGGGTGCTCATTGAAGATGACGTCACGGCTCCGCCTACACTGCGTTACTATAGATACTACCCCAGTTCTTAAACTGTAATGGAAGCGCAACATTAAAGTGAGCTGGGGCCTAACAAGGCCTAACAAAACCGTACTAAGTCAAGCGAGGCCTGCGGTGGAAATGCGCCATTAGACTAAAGTGAACTATCTAAACACTCAGAGAGTCCTTTACCTCACTGAGCTGTAGTTATCAGCCTCAATCCAACAACAATCCGCGTTACCGATGCATGTAAATGTATTACATCAAGGGCAGAAAATTAGGCGCCCCTCCAGATCTGGGGCCTCATTTATAACGCCTTGCGTAGGATTGACGTGGGAAGGTTGCTTACGTAGTACAAAACAAAAAAATAGGTACAGACATTTTCCGACATTTTCCGATTCACAAAACATTGCGTACCGGCGAGGGAAGTGCGTACGGCACTTCCTACGCCTGTTTCCCTTTATAAATCACAATCGACTCGTAACGCCCATATTTGCCTATAAATAGTCAAAGAAACGCCCATTCATTCATTCATTTTGACTGACTGCATGAAGAAGATCGCAGGAAATTATGACAGAACAGCTAAAAAAGACATCTCACATCGTGTCAGATTTTGGTTATTTTGGGGAGGTCGAGATAAATCATATTGTTTGGTGGATGCAGTTTGAACCAGAGTAGCAGCATGGAGGTCGGATCGTCACCAAAATAAATAAATAAGTGGTCCGAAAAAAGTTAATGACAAAAAAAATACACATAACCTTCCTCAGGCAGTGGCCGTTTCTCAATCGCGAGGATGCTGGCTTGGTAGCACAGCCGAGCCGAGCATCTTGCTTCAGAAGCAAGGCAAGAATACTTCCTGGCATTCGGAAAACAAAGAGTGGAACAGGCTAGCAAGTGTGCAGGTGTGCGTCATATGAGAGGCCCCGCCTTACATCTTCCGCCACAGATTTGGGGAAATTGGTCCATGTGCAAAGCATTGTGGGGATTTTAAGGACGCGAAGTCTACCCATGTGCAGCCTCGAAATTTCCCCCAAACCAAGGACGCGGCCTCGGTGGAATTCCAAGTATGCTGGAGATTGGAACAGTCCTTCGGCGGCACTCGATGACGTAGCATCCTTGAAATATTGGCTTGGAAGCCAATATCCTCGCGATTGAGAAACGGCCAGTGTGTTTGTACCGGGGACAGGAGACACCCCCTTGATGAGAAACTGTAAGAAATGATCGGGGAATCCCTCCGGAGTGGAGTCATGACGACTGGATCTGAATTATTGTGTTGTATTTGGTGGTTTGTGTTCCAGCTGTCGATCAGCAACTATATATCCATAATCCACCAGTTAAAGGAAATACAACTAATGTGTTGTGTTATATTAGCTGTACAATTTACCACATAGGCCTATGGTGTTCTTGGTTTCCATACCTCCTGTGTTTTTCCAGCGACTTATCAAGTCTTGGCAAACGGCATAAAACACGATTAAACGTGATAGTATATAAAACCATGCTCGTATCTACAACCTATAGAAATGCAAAACGGCGTCAGTTTAGACGTAATTCTGTCCTCCTGCTTACCGCATCATTTATGAGAAAACATTTCATAACATGAACACAACATATTCGAGGTGGTTTTAAATAACATATCCGTATTTATTTATTTCTCCAAGTTATGTTTTTGTGTGAACTGAGGAGTCTCAAACAGACGTTTGTTTAATCATTTTAAGATTGGCTTCAATCAATTTGTGAAAATGAATTCTTCATATGATAAATGAGAGGGAACATTTTATTTATGGTATTATTTCCACATATTTCTCTCCATTCTTCCTTCTGCCAACGGTGTCGCAGTTTCTCGTCTCTCCCGTTGTTGTGCTTAGTGCGTACGCATGGGTTAGAGTTTGCGTGGAGGACCGCACATTTTCCCGTCAAGTTAGTATTGTATAAATCGCAAACATTGCGTAGAAACTGGCGTACGCCATTTTTTGAGTATATCCCTTTATAAATGAGGCCCCTGGTGCCTAGGGCCGGCCCTGTCTCGACCTCCCAAATGAATGGGCGTTTCTTTGACTATTTATAGGCAAATATGGGCGTTACGTGAAGCCCGCAAAAGCTGCACCGCATTTCGAGTTGATTGTGATTTATAAAGGGAAACCGGCATAGGATGTGCCGTATGCAAGTCCTGCGCCGGTACGCAGTCTTTTATGAATCGGAAAATGCCTGTGCGTATTTATTTGCAACCTTCCCACGTCAATCCTACGTAAGGCTTTATAAATGAGGACCCTGGTCCCCATTTTGTTTGACGGGATAAATATTCCTGTCAATGTGTGATTAATGGTGTCACACTATTCCACTATTTGGCTGGGGGCATAAAAAGTTCCAATGGTCCAGCAAGATGTAGGCGTGAAGAAGACAAGCTGCACACTGGCCAATGAAAACAATGCAGGATTTAAGTCTTCTGATGCTGAGGTTTACAAGGCTTCCAGGATAAACATAAAGCTTTTTAGTAAGAAATACTAACGTAAACATAACTTTATATCTCTAAAAAGAATCCTGCATGGTACTGTCTTTTACAAGTCTCAAAGATTCGTACGCTTTCTCTTGCAGAGACGGCTATGATAACTGTACACTTTGCACTTTAGTAATGTATACTCTACGTGACATAGTCTATAATGCAATCTGGTGAAAGATGGCAGATCTACTCTTCCACTCTGCAGTATGTATGCAGGTTAGGTCTTCTAGGGTGTCTGTCACATAATATGTTGATTGTATTTTTGTGTATTTCTACAGTAGATTTGTGTTGCTCTTTTACCTGACAACTTGATAATGGTCATTGTTTATGTCTAGTTTATGTAGGAAGTTGGTGGAGCCATGAATGGATGTGAACTCATCTCATTCACACCTTAGTGATGTTCCGTTTTCAGGGGTGTATTGCAAGAATTTTCAGTGGTGTACTAAGAGAGATTTTGTTGTCAGCAGGATATATTTTCTGGTTGACAACTGTCAGCTACCCAATAAAGTAGAGCCACCCTGAGAGCAAAAGCTCAAACAAACAAACGTGTTTCAAAACTTCAGCCTGCAGATTTACACCATGCATCCACATTGTTTTTCCGGGATACACTGTGAGACCCTTGACCCATGCGTTCTGGACACAGCCCTCATCTCAGATACACTTTTTAACAGATCTACTGATATATTAATGTTTGAGTTTTGACACAAAAACGACAAGCAATTCAAAAGAAGTTGCCAAAAGCTCATCAACCGTTTCTTTAAACAATAATGTAAGTCTATATTAATACCTTGCTTGTTTCTCTGTGGTGTATAGCTTCAATTTTAGGTTTCAATACCCTCAGCAGGCAGTAATATATACTATCACTAAATTAGCATTGTTGCAGCACGTAGCAGCTTGTGATGTCTTGACCAGCTTAGCATGTACACTTCTGCTTTAGGGTGAAGAATAAACAAATGACAGGCTGGGATAACAGAGCAGTGTGTTTGAGTATCTGCCTCTCTAAATGTGGTTGTGTGTGGGTGTGTGTGTGTTTGTGTCTGTGTGTGTGCGAGCGTATAAGCCAGTCATTTTGACAGACATCTACTTCAGAAAATAAACTTGGCAGATTTCCGACTCCCTGTAACCTTTATAAGTGTGAACGCTCACACCTGCCAGTCAACCAAACTTGAAAATGTATCAGTGAGGAAATATTAAAATAGAAAAAGTGAGTCTCAGTAGGAGTCCAGTTCCTCCGTATAAAACGTTTCACACTCTGGTGTCCTAGTATTTTATTTATTCCTACCTTTCGTCATTCAAACAGAGGAAAAATAAGGGGAGGGGTGCAGAGAGGGTTGAATGTAGGAATGTTGTCAAAATTAAAGGCTGAAGTGTTTACCAAATTCACAAATATTAACAATCAAATGAACATGAGTGGTAATTGCCTTGCAGTTCCCCAGAGAGACTTTCTTTTGTTATACGATTCAACCTAGTAACTGAGCACCTCAAAAGCTATAAAATGAATGTTAGCGGCTCCATTGTACACTGAGTACTACAGGGGTTGACGATTAATTCACTCTCTGTGCAACCAATTTAAAATGTCAATTAAAATGAATGGACCAATGTTTTTATAGTCAGTTATTATTTTGAAAACGGACCTGTGTTAATGTTCTTCCATACTGAGAATAAATGAACGTACTAAACTCCTGTCTCCTCACAGCTTATTTTATGTAAAACAAACTAGAATGTGCTATAACAGCGACTGCATTTATCATAAACTGGAGGGGTGATGTCAGTTGGATTATATTACCTTTTTTTACTATTCTTCCTTTTACTTGTTTCTTGTCTTTATGCTGAGCTAACTGGATGTTGGCATCAACTACATATCTATTGACATATCTCACATTTCACATCTCATCAAACTTTTCATCTAACTCTGCAATGAAGCAATAGACTAAGCACATTTCCTAAAATGTCTGATAATCACTTCAGTATTACTCATGAATTATTTGCCCTTTTAGAAGATGTTGCTTGGTTTAAAAATCTTAAATATTCTCTCAATTGAGGAAATAAATATTTAGGTTTTTCAAAATGACTTAAATCATGATGAATGAATTGATTCCCTTGGTTCACCAACATTTCCTTGGGTTCCTCAAACAAACACTTAATGTTCCTGATGGTTATTGGAAGATCCCAAAAAAACAAGTTGAATCCTTTCACTGTCGAAATAACCAAGCCTCACTTCAAGCTCAGATGAATCAGTTCTTCCTATCTCCCCAGAAGTGGGGAATGTGTTATTGTTTCTTCGTATTGTAACCTATCTTCCCCATGTTCCCATCGATCCCCAGGTGACTTGTTTTCACCGCAGCTCAACCCCTCCCTGTTACCCCACTAGGAGACTTGTTAAATTTAAATTGGATCCCAAAGAGACTTTCTCCTGAAGGGCTGATCACATCATTAATAGAGAGTTTCCACGTGCTTTACTTCTTCTGTGCAACCGTCATGCTGACAGGAACGTAGGAGATCAATGTGGAAGAGCAATCTTGAAGTGAAAATGAAGCTTGTCACCAACTCACTGACATTTTTAAATCTCGGGAACTGAAAGATGCCTGAGTTTTAGTCTGGTCAAAGGGAACAGGATCACCTCGGGGAGTAGGGGAGAACGAGAGAGCTTTATTTATTCTACAAATCTGCACTACTCATCAACTCAAAAACACCAGATTATCGTTGTTAATTACACAACATTGAGTGGTTTAAATTGTGTACAATGCTTTTGTATTTTCCCCTTTCGATTCGGAGAAACAAATATTTTTTCGGAGTGGTTGGATGGCAGAAGACACTACACTACCCAGAATCCTCAGCTATGGGACTACACCATGTGCTTAGAACGTGTCCTACCCCCCCCCCCCCCCCCCCCTTAGGTCACAGGCTCCTCCAACAGTGCAACACAATACAACAGATACACAGAATAGTGCAAGTAAATACAAAAAGAAGTAAAAAGTGAAATAGTGCAATAAGAGTCTATATACAAGTGATTGGAATATGATATATTAGATAAATAATTTCTAAGTAGCAGCCAGATGAATGTTATGGATGTTGTTTCAAAGTTCAGGTGTTTAATAGGGATAGGGCCTGTGGGATGAAACTGTCCCTGAGTCTGGTGGTTTTAGTCCGGATGCTGCGGTACCGCCTGCTAGACGGCAGCAGACAGAACAGTTTGTCGCTGGGGTGATGGGGGTCTTTTATAATCCTGAGGGCTTTCTTTAAGGTTAACCTGGTATTTTTACTCCACTACATTTATTTTAGTTACTTTACAGATTTGGATTAATAATGTGAAATATAAACAACCCTTAAATCAGACTTTAGTTACACCTGAGTAAAATTCAGTGAAGGTGATTGTCAAGTGCCAACAATCAGGCGAGATATTTGGTAGTGGGTGCTTGAGAAGACTAAATATTTATCTGCAGATCCCTATAAAGCATATTCATTACTCGTTATTCTCGACTAATAGTTAATTAAAAACTGTATATAATGGCTATTTTGCACATCCCTTTCAAGATTTCAAGATTTTCTAAGGTTTATTGACATATCATATACACAACTACGGTGTAGTTATGCAATGAATGAAAAACTTGGGTGGCAGGTTCCTCAACAGTGCATTACAAGACATCTATCAATATTTGTGTACCTCCACCATTAAACATATTCTGCACATTTCTTATACTATCTACATACATCTTATAAGAGTATAATTAATATGTATAATATCAGTTAAAATAAGTGCTTCAACATTGCAGGAAAGTTGATTGTCAAGTTCCAAAACAAACCATGCAATATATTAGACGTTAAGTACTTTGTCAGGCTTAATATCTGTAGATACCCCCAAAGCTTTTTTCTTATTTAAAAGAAGACCTTAACCTAAAGTATTCTTTAATGTTTAAATAAAGCCTTATTAGTTTGTCTGTTTTGCACATCCTCCTATCAGGCACTAAACTGTTTTATTGTAGAGATCACTTACAGTATCTTCTTGATATTTTCTATTCTATATTATTTATATCATTGACCTTCCACTTTCCCACTATATTAAGAGTATGTACTCTTAATATTTAAATGTTTTCATCAAATATAACACATTCAAAAGTGCTTTACAAAAATGAAAGACATTAAGAAAAAGGCATTTTAAAACAGTCATTAAAAAGCAACACAATCTACCTGCATTGCAATTACTCTAAACGTGTAATAACGTGCTTTAACCAGTAGGAGGTGCGGGTTAAAAAGCTGTCAAGTTTACAGTGTTAACAAAATAAAATATACTGCTGTTTCTGGTTTAGTTTACGACGGATATATTCTGTTATTGTTTTGATATTTGTAACACAAAAGCGATGTAAAAAACCCACAGCAACACAGAAAAGATGGTCTTAACATGACCCAGCGGTCTAGTAGTTAATAAAAAACAATAATATCAAAACAAATTATTACTACTAACTTTATTGTGAAATTAAAACAGAACGGTAAAAGAATAGTTTTCCGTCTATTTTGAGGCCCGATCTCTGTCGATAAATAAAGAACTACGACAGATGTGTAATGTTTAATGCAGCCAAACCATTCATTACAATGCATTCATGTGATGACTTTCAAAGAGTAAAGCAAGCACTGTTGAATAAAGTATGATTTTATCTTTTACGAAAAGTTTTCTTTCATATGGAATGCAGTTGGAGGTCAACCAATCACAGAGCTTGAGGCAAAGCGGAACAATAGCTGAGGATTCTGGGTAGTGTAGTGTCTTCGGCCATCCTAAACTCTGAACAAATATTTGTTTCTCCGAATCGAAGGGGAAAATTACAAAAGCATTGTACACAATTTAAACCAATCAATGTTGTGTAATTAACAACGATAATCTGGTGTTTTTGAGTTGATGAGTAGTGCAGATATCACTGTAAATAAAATCAATCAACAGTAAGGAGAATACTTACTTCCGGGTGTAAAATCCTCCGTTATCCAATGGGAATGGATGCTCACATTGCTCTCTGCATCCGTAATACAATAAAGGGGACATGATCAAATAGGAATATAATTATCTTTTAAATAACGTTAACTAAAGGGAACAATCAATTTGACACAGCTGAAGCTCTGGCCTTCCTTAAAAACTAACTAATTTAATAATAATCACAGTTGTATTACACACAATGCACTGTTTTTTGAGAACAAAAATTCGTAACTAATGCACCATAATACATTCTGACGAAAAATAAAAATTATTATGAATACAAATAAAATAAAAGAAGCCTCCTGTGAGTTACTACAAGCTATAAAGTAGATTTTAAAAACGTTTTATAGAATAAAAGCTCACTGCTGGACGTTGTAGAAATGCGTGTGTGCACCACGACAAAGGAGCCTCATTCACTTTACATTGGGGTTGTTTGCGTGGTGCAGACACGTAAATGTAGCAAAGTTCGTGACTCCACCACGCACTGCGGTGTTAAGGAGACGTGGTGGAGTCACGCATTCTGGTGAGACCAGGTTGATTATGTCATTTGTTTGCCATTTTGCACAGGCAAAGTCAGTTGTGATGTGGAACCAGTAATTGATAGGAAAAGGAAACCCCACACACCCAGTGCTGCCTCTGATTCAACATGCTAAGACATAAAGAGAGATTCTTTCCCTCCAATTATAGACCCCACCTGGAGCTCATTCCTGCTAGATTCAAGTTTGTAGAATAAATAAAGCTCTCTCGTTCTCCCCTACTCCCCGAGGTGATCCTGTTCCCTTTGACCAGACTAAAACTCAGGCATCTTTCAGTTCCCGAGATTTAAAAATGTCAGTGAGTTGGCGACAAGCTTCATTTTCACTTCAAGATTGCTCTTCCACATGTGGCAATGTAGCAAAGTTTGTGACTCCACCACGCAATGCGGTGTTAAGGAGTCGTGGTGGAGTCACGCATTCGGGTGAGACCAGGTTGGACATAATGTAGCTAGCTGCATTTTTTGAAACTTCTTGTCTAAGGGGTACTTCTCTACCGGAATATCTAGAAATATTGCTAATTTCGTCAAGCAACATCTTGCAGTCCATTTCAATTTGTAGTTGACCAAATATCAGCGGAAGAATCATATACTTGCCAATGTAAACTTGCAAACATTGGGAACATGATACAAATCAAAAGCTTAACATTTCGGTGTGAACATGTTAGCATGCTAACATTAGCATTTAGCTCAAAGCATATCTGTGCTGCCATGGCTTTAGGCTATACATTATAATCTCAGTTTTTATACTATACTTTGAAATATGGAAGGTTTAAGGTCAATAAGGTTAGATTTCCATGTTTCAGCCTTTATCTAGATACTGTACAGTATGTACTTTATGGCTACACTAAAGATCATATTGCTCCTTGGAAATGTTGTTAATTTTAGGCCTACTCTATTGTCACTAATACAAATAATGTTTGAATCTATGCAATTATCACGCCTGATTATGTATGGTGTGTAATTTATGCCAAACAAAAACCAGAGGGAGTAATTCCAGAGAGACAGAGATAGAAGCAATACACAGTAATTGTTTGGTAGATATTCAGTCATCAAAATAAACTGGCTTAAACAAGCAATCTGCTTTGTGTTCCCTTTTCAATTTGATCCTCAGAGGAACACACTGACAGTGGCTTTAATTTCATATTCACTGTCAACAACTTGTTTGAGACTATTTCCCCAACTTCTGTATCTCTCGTAGCAATTCTCTCATATCCCCCTTAAACAAATGAATTTTAAATGTGTTTTATGTGGTCATTCAATTGAGTTTGACATGAAAAGCATGAAAATGGAAAATAATCTCTTCAGAGACTAGTGCCTGGGTAGAGTGGACCAAATTGTGTTGAGCAGATGTGCAAATTGCTCCGGTCCTTTTTTTTTATTCCTCTATCGCTGCAGGGAAACAATGTTTTTGTGTCCTCTGGAATGGCAATTATGACTTTATAAAACATTAAACTTGTGCTGTATAAATGAGTTTATGGCTTAAATTTGACAGATATTATCCGCGAAACCTTATGCAGAGTCCTTGTTTGCAACTGCAATTTTCTGCATTTAATAACTGAGCTGCTGCAGGTTTGCAAACATAGCTTGCTTCTCCTTCTTACAGCGAGCATGCATTAGTGTCCTGTTCACTGTGCAAAGTGTAATAGTCATATTATTCAAGTAATATTTCCCACAAATTGTATTTAGATCCAAGTGTTTTAAGCATTGTATTAAATAAAGTACTTTTTTTCTTGATACCAGTGCAGAGCTGGACTGAAATGGTCCCAATGGATTTTGAGGTCTGAAATTATAACAGGTATGACTTGAAAAGTCTAAATTCCTGGTTGTCAGAGTTGATTAATGGAACAGTACAGTCCACCTGCAACCTTGGGCTCATGAAGTGGCATTTATTTTGTTTCTATTGTCCACCTTAGTAAGGCTTTCATAAGGTCTCCAACCCAAAACTGTTCAAAAACCGAGCTCCCAGACATGGTTGTATTTAACAGAGTGTTTAGTGCAATGTCTTTGAAAGAGAGAGTTTTACATCCAGCTGCAATGAAGCGGTCACATTTCACATACAGGGTGATCTAACCCTCTTCACATGTCACTTCTGTCACCACCACATCCATTGTTTCAGAATAATGTAAAAATACAAGGGTACACAAAAAGGTTAATAAGGCTAGAGGAGAGGAAGATAATGATGAAAAGAATTTAGAGAGTAAATGTCAAATATTGATGGAGTGTGTCTGGCCATCATGATAGATCGGGGCAACGTATATGGAACATTCCTGTGACATGAGACGAATCAATACCCTTTAACCTTGGTAGGGGAGGAGAAACTGTGGGTGACAAGGGGCTCAACTAAGATATACATGTTTTGAATATGCATTTAGAATAAAAACAAAACTATTTTGAGGCAAACCAATGGTGGTACACAAATACATACACAATTCAATTCATTTTCAACACTAAAGAAATGCCATCCTTTTTAAAAGCATCTGAACAATAACATCTTCTGAGAAAAGATTTCGACTTAAATGCATAACATCACCACATCCCCATAAGGGCTCTAAAGCAATGCTGTCAAAATAATATTTTTTTCCGGATGCTTCTCTGCAGTTTTTAAGAGTTTCTATTCAACTCGCGCAAGATGTGATGAGTTGGGAAACTTGCAACATTTTTGTTATTTCAGAAATATGGTAAACGGTATTATTTTTCTGAGATCTTTAACCTTTCACTTTTAGTTCCACAATTGTGGTTCCTGTGCAGATTACAAAAACGTAATGCTCTGATATAAAATAGGTCACATTTAAATTTCAGGGATAACAAGAACAACATCCAACCAACTTTAAACAACCTTTAGTAATTTGTTTGAATAGTGGTTCATCGATGAATCCAAATGTAGCAGTGTAAAGAAAAATACAATCTTGACTGTCACAATTGTGTCCTTTTTCCAAAGAAAATCCCATATTATTGTATTTGAATAGCATTCTATTTTTTTTAAAGCCAACTTTGTTTAAGCCACAATTCTGCAATTTTGGAACAAGACGTATCTGTTAGCTGCTTAAAACAATTAAATGCAAAATAGAAAAAGCACTATCTGATGCAGCTAAATCCTCCATCTCCATTTTTCTATCTGCTTTCAACAAACTTTGTCAGAGAGAGACGACGGGAGCCAGGGACATGGAAGAAAGAGGATGAGAAGCAATGTAAGACAGAAAGAAAGCCCAATCATCTGTTGGAGACAGGGGAAGCAATATGGAGCAGCTGAGAAACAGGAAGACGAACAAAAGACCAAGAAAGTAAAAGAAAGGTAGAGAAATTAGAAAGACATGAATCATATTTGAAGTCATAAATATAAGCCATACGGGCTGAACGCCATGAACATTTTGATTTTTGTCCAATTCCAGCCGTCAATCTTGTCAGTCTTTTTCTGTGGGATTGTTCAGCTGTAGGTTCCCTGCTTTGTGGAGGCAACCGACGCTCTCTCTCTCACTGTCACAGCTTGATTTGTGTTCTTTGAGTGTGTGTTTGCGCGTGTGTGTGTGTGTGTGTGTGTGTGTGTGTGTGTGTGTGTGTGTGTGTGTGTGTGTGTGTGTGTGTGTGTGTGTGTGACAGTCTTCTCCTTGGCTCCTGAAGACATCATTGACTTTCCAAGTGCGTCAGTTTAACTCCCTGAAAAATCCTGGCTCTCTTAAGTGACAGCAGAATCTCAGTGTGAGTGTAAAGTTAGAGACTGTTTGGTTCAAACGTGTCGGGAGAGGAAGTCATGCAGTTATTTTTCTCACATTTTAGGATTAGCTCTGGGAAAAATAGTTAATGAGTGGGATGCTTTTTTGGCGAGTTCGCTAGCCAAACAATAACACCTTCAATCTGTATTCAAATCAGTTGTGTGTGTGTTTGTGTCTCTGCTTGAAGTACTCTTGTATGTTTCCTTAATTACTGCCATACTTGTTATTGGTGGATTCATGTCACAGGGACAGAGGTGGGAGAACTACTCAGATATTGCATTTACATAAAAGTAGAAGTACCAGATTCAGGAATACTCTATTACAAGTAAAAGTCCTGAATTCAAAATGTTACTCAAGTAAAAGTACAAAAATATTGGCATCAAAAAGTACTTATTGGGCAGGGAATTTGACAGACAGTTCCATTCACCATGTGTGGGAAGAGATTTGTTATCCGGAAGATGAGAAGATATTTCCACTGATCTGTGTGTTCAATTTAACAATTTATTTGTAGATTACAGAACAATCCTCACATAACGTTGATGTGGCCAACTGTGTCTATCCACCTCACCATCTGTTTGAGTACGTTTTGCACCTGGAATTTTAGACAAGAATATGGTGCCCTTCCTGTTTTGTCAAAATTGGATCAGTGGCTTCTTGGATTTAACATTTGATTGACACACAGATACAGCTGGATCCATCCAAGGGGTACAGACGGAAACAGACAGACAGCCCGATGGCATGGGAGGAGACACAACCCGGAGAGAAGGCAGTGTTGAAGAAGAATCTTCCAAGCTGCCAGGTACTTCACAATGGAAGAACTACAGCAAAGCCACAGTTCCCTGGAGAGAGATATAGTCGTGTGAACTAAAGTTACCCAGAAGTAGTTCACGGTCCTAATGATGACTGAACATTTGCAATGTTGTATAAAAAGAATGTAAGGGAATGTCTGAGGTGTTGGAGTGAGCTTCAGAGGGAGGGGGGGGGGGGGGTGATTTGATTGGGTGAGAGAGGTGAGGAGGTTGAAGTCAGCCGATTGGTCGTTGCAGGTAGAAGTGACGATCAGAGGTGGGAAGTAATGGAGTACATTACTTCGTTACTGTAGATAAGTACATTTTTCTGGTGTCAGTACTTTACTCCACTACTTATTTTTCTGACGACTTTTTTCTTTTACTTCTTACATTTTTAACACAAATACCTGTACTTTCTACTTCTTACATTTTCAAAACAGGTTTGTTACTTTAGTTTTAATCTGCGCTTGGTGGCGTGATCATTATTATTTAGAGTCATTGCGTGCCTATTGATTTTAACACGATCCGTGTATCCATCATTTCCTGGTCTTCTCTAAAGAAGAGCGACCAATAAGAACTTTGTCATTTTGCCGTTGTTCAGCATGGAAACATTCATTAGCTAACAATGACATTATTGTTCTATTAATATAAAGGGAGGTCAGTTACTCTTTAAAACAGCTGCTAGTTATGGGTACTTTTGACTTAAGTACATTTTGAAGCCCATACTTCTTTTCTTTAACTTGAGTAAAGAAATGTGGTCAGTACTTCTACTTTTACCAGAGTATGCCATATCTGGTGACATTGCAGGAGGTCAGTGAGGTGCGTGGTTAGGTTAATGGGGGGCTTTGTAGATGAGGAGGAGAAATTTGAACACGATTCATTAATGAATGGAGAGCTAATGGAGGTTTTGAAGAACTGGTTGGATCTGATCTCTGCTGGGGAGTGGGTGGGCAGACAGGCAGCTGAATATTGAATGTATTGTAATCTTGCCAGTGAGCTATTGTAGCCAACAACAAACGAGTGATAACAATAACAAAGACCAATCCAAACCCCCATCCATACACTATAGGAAACCAGAAGAGAGAGCACCAATTTTCTGCAACAATGATCTGCATTGACACATGTTTTGCCAATTTGTAATTGTAAATATTTTAGGTCATTGGATTAACAATTGAATGTTTTTAATTTAAGGAAATAAAAAACATTCTTAACCAATATTGAATCTATTTGTCCCTTAGAATTTTGGAAGTACATTTCAAGCATGGCGTGATGTAACATCCAACACTTTTTAAAGTAATATGTTATGCTTTACCCATGAATCAACATAAAACCGTAGATTCAAGAGCACAAGCAATCCTGAGCAGAGATTTAAAAATTGGCCGTCTGACCTTCACTTCCTCCAAATCTAATTGCTCTGTGGCCGATGAATGTGTTAATTGTTAAAGTGCAGTGCAAATTGATGTTGATTTTCCCACGGTTTATTCACCATCGATCTGTGTCCTTGATTACAATCACATTCACAGGGAGATGTAAGTGGAAGGGAAACATGAATTAATTAAATAATTCATAACTCACACAAACCTTTTTGAGATACCACTTTCCTTTTCTGTTTATCAGGGTCAGTGGATTACACAGGGATAAAGTGTGTTGCCTTAGTGCATGTATGTGTACACACTTTCACATGCATACACACACATAGGAGAACACCTTTATCAGAGTAGCTGGATTACACAGGGATAAGGCTGACTCCACTGATATTGACCCACTGACTAAACACACACATATAGTACACACTTCGCATTTGCTCATGGTGCTGTGTACAGCAACATTCCCACATATAGAACTGAGTGTGTGTCCTCCACCCACCAAGGCCAGTTTATTATACACATCCTTGCTCTTTCCTTTTCTGCTTTAGTCTCATATTCTTTATCTCTACTGTCCTGGTTCGGGCCTACTCAAGGTTAAAGTCGCTATAGACCAGACTAGTCCCAGAATGTTTCATTTAAATATATGTTCAGCTAGTATAAACAACTGCCCCTCATTCAAGTAAAGCTAGAAATGTCTTCAAATCCAAAGTGATGTAGCATAAAGCCATATGTTTGAATCCATGTAAGTGCTTTTGCCTGCCTGTCAGTGAATTGTATGTTTGTATCCACATTCGGTCACATACTGAGCTGAACAGGAAGTGCATATTTGCATGAAATTGGAGTGGAGAGGCCACATCACCAATGTGAAATATGATTTTTCACATGCTTGCTTCAGTTTGAAATAGCATGCAAAAAACACAACATATAACCACTGAGGCATGGAATTAAAATTAGCACGCATTTTGGTTTTTGCGCGAACATATTCATGTGGTGAATTTACATACACACACAGACACATACTTCATTCTCGCCTTCACTCACTCACAAGCATCCTTGTAAGCAGAGATACATCCAAACTTGAATCCACTGTAGAGACCGAACACATTTAGTGCAGCAGAGTGTCTTGTAAATGAGGTTGAGAAATCATTATAGTCAGTCTAAATACGGCAGCGATATTAAGCTGCTTTATATAACACATCGTTGTCTCACTGTGGGAAGATCCTCACCTCAGCACTCCGAACGGGATTATGGATCGATTGCATCTCCATCTAAGATATTAAAGGGGGCTAAAGAATCATCACCTGGGAGTGTTTTAGTCAGTGTCTCCCAGAGCTGGATATTTTCATGGACATCTAATAACTTTGCTGAGGCTAATAATTGTGCAGCTGACATAAACGTATTAAAGGCTTAGCAAATGTTCGGTTAACGACAGCTCTGTTATTGATTCAGAACCTGTGTTTGTGAGGTGGCACCATCATCACCACTAAACTTCATATTTTTTCAGTTTTGCAGACAAACTTTTTCTGATGTTGACAAGTCTGAGGTGAGGTCTCAGTAAATCCTTTGTTCATAAAATGAATACTCAAGAGAAGAAGTATACAAAACAACAATGGCCGCTCCTCAGGGGTTCGTTAGATTCTGCAATAACATCAGTTCAATCTAAAGAGTGATTCTTCATTTGAAAAAGAGCAAACAGCCCTGAGGGCTTTTCTTCATATGAATTATGTTTTCGATCCTCTTCAGACTGGCCTTGGTAACTTTTTGATTGAATGATGGTTTATCCAATTACCTGCAAGATATTTTTGTATAAAAGGCCTGCCCTTTTCCTTAGAGTTTCCAATCATGGCTTCTCCGATGGTTCTTGGTAACAAACTGGCTGATGTGTCTGGATAGAATAAAACACACATTGTGGCTATAAGATAGATAAGATAAGATTAGATAGGACTTTATTTATCCCGAAGGAAATTGTTGTGCCTGAGTTACAAAGATACAATAAACACAGCAGCATAATAATAAAACTATACACTAACAGTGCAGTAAACAGAGCAATTAACTGACTATAAGTAACATAGATGGTCAAATAATTTATGTAAAAAACTGTACAGTGACGAGCAGTATTGAATAGTGCAAAAAGCGTTGTGGCAGATACGTAATTGCACATTATTATAGAACATTATTAATAATATTGCACATGTTATATAGCAGAGAGTGTTTTGTATTGATGGTAAAGGTATTTATATTGCACATACTTCCTCTCAGTGAGATCTACACGAGATCCAATTGGCTTAAATAAAAAATGTGGATGTCTTTGAACAATCAGATTCTGAGGTTCAAGTGTAATTTAGTTGCATACCCCAGGGATACATTTTTAGACTTGGTGCAGATAGTTCAAAATGTTTAAAAAAAACGGTGTTATGCCCGAGTCTGTTTCACATCATGATGTGGCTAATACAGTTGTATCCACCCTTTGCAGAGAGATTGTTGGACTGCAGCACCCCAGATCACACTATCTCTTTGGGATGTGCGACAGAAACATGATTCATTTAAATAACTGTATACATTATTATTTTTCACTTGAGGTTTTCGCACAGTTTAATCTCTAACAAAGCCCATAGATTTGTAGATAGTATTATAGTATTTCTATAAACATTAGCATGCTTGTCTATCATTGTATTAACTGTGTTCATTTTCAAAACTTCTGAACAGTTTCTGTTATTAAAGTAATAAATCCAGAGTAGTCTGGTCAGAGGAGGTACTGTATAGGTGGTCCGGGTATTTTCCATTTGTCTGCTTCTCTTTTTCTACATGCTTCTCTCAGACAGTGTACCTCACACCTCTCCCCCTCTTTTTGGCGATGACCTGCTGTGAATGTATCCTTACCCTCCTCTCTCTGGGATTGAAGGCCTTTCACTCCATTCGGCCATCTGAAAAACGGGCAGAGGAACAGCTTTAATTGGCCCAGAAATAGCAGAGGAGACTAGGATGGATTTAGAAGGGCAAGGAAAGGAGGGGGAGGGCTAAGAGAAGCATGAAGGGAGGGTTTAAGGTTTTTGTAGGATTTTAATGTTAAACACTGATGTTCCCATGCCTGGAGGAAAGAGAGGGCTGTCTCACTTTCACCTCTGGTGTCATCAATTATGACTATTATGGTTCAGCATTGCTCATATAGAATATGTTTTATCAAGGTCACCCTATCCTGTACATTAGTGTTGCTTTTACTGTTTAAAAACTACAAATAGTGATATTGCATTTCATTTAAAGCACACTTTGTCTTTGTTTTGCAGTTTCATTGTTAGATAATTCATACTCTAAATAATAAGGAGCAATTAAAATAGCTAAAAGGTCATTTTCAGTTATAAGGTTTTCATTTGAATATTGTTTTGTTTTTACAATAGATTTGGATTACATGTAAGGAATATTACAGGTGCCTGTTGGGTACCATTATTCATGCTAAATGAATGTAATATGCGGTTTGGTCGGTTGGGCGTGGTTTCCGCTCCATTTAAAGTCAGCACACAAAACAGCATAGGACACTTCTGCCAACTTAAACTGGCAGCTCAATTAAGAAAGTAAGCAATTGGATGTTCATCATTGTAATTAAACAAGTTTCATACAGCAGTTGTGTCCAAATGGAAAAGTTACCGAACTGTCTCTGCCAATACACAGCAGCTAAAACACTGCATATCCGCCACGACTGTTCTTTGATTTTCAGCCGATAGTTATTCAACTTCATATCTGCAGCCTTATAATGTGACCTGATCTAGACTGTTGAATGCAGTGACAAAATAAATACTTAATAAGGTTAGTAAAAGAAGGCAACAGAAGAAGAGTACTTTTTGAAAAACTTGAAGGCAATGATTCATCACACCACAGTGTTTTAGTAAAGATCACTGAAGGAGACAGTCAACAATAAAGTCTGAGACCATAGATTGTGCATGTTGCCTTTCGCTTTATGTGAATGGCTTTGGTATTGACCAAATCTGGCAAATAAAAGGTTTGTATATATTTAAAATGTTAAAGATTATAATTTTTATGTTTGGTTCTGCTTGTGTCATTAAATGAAACTCAATTAAGATGGCCCCCATTGAAAAAAAAGAAGTATTTATGTTTAGGCAACCGGCATCATGAGTACGCACAAATTCAACATCTGAGACACAAAGGGCAGTTTGTTTGAGTAAACCTCTGAGTGGAGCAGAATTAATGAAGAGTGACTGGTTGATTGGCTGTTTCATTGACAAGCTAACCGGATCTTGGACTAAATGACTGACTGAGTAACAGACCAGCTGGTTAACTAGCTGGCTAATAAAATGATCACACATTACCATGCTGTCAACTTATCCAATCACAGATCCCCAGCTCAATAATCAGCAAATTTGTTATCTGCTCCAAACAAGCTCCGAAACCACGCACATCTAATTAGGGACACAAATGCTACCAGAAGTCTGCTAACAAAGACTGATGAACCTGTCTCCTAATGGTGCTTGCATGCACACAGGCTCTCAGTTCTGTGTGTCGGTATGTATTTCTCTGTTGTTTAGACCAGGTCAATTCTAAAATGGGTTAGGGAAAAAGATGAGTGGATATGGGCAGGGATTATAGACCCAGTAAAGAACAATGAAGGAGAGAAGAGCAAAAGTGCTTCTGCTCCCAAGTTAGCTGTTATTTTAATAACTAAGCTCTGCCATACATACAATGAAACAAGCAACATAATAAATACTGAGAGAAAACATAGTGCAAGATAAAAAGACTTTTAAATAATACTCTTTATTTATAGCACCTTTCATGCAAGATGCAGCCCAAAGTGCTACAGAGTAAGTGAGGAACATTCAAGATAAAACAATACACTACTACACATATGTTAAAACATCAAATAAAATGTTATCCCATGTGCATGTTATTTTAGTATATATATATATATGTGGCAGGATGAGAGTCCTAATCCCTTGTAAAGCATATTCTCCTCGTTTGGCTCCTGTGAGCATATCACCACCAGGGGGCACCCTATAAAAGGGCAGAGGTTTCTAGCTGGCGGTCTCTTGTTTGTTGGTACACAGACCCGCCCCACTTGCATGTTTTCCGTGTTTGCTTCCGCCACCGGTGCAGTGGAGGATCCTCCGGGTGCAGCCTGTCAACGCAGCCATAGAAAGCATGAAGCTCTCTCCTCTCTGCGTCATCGATAGGAAAGCCTGATCGGGCCAATCCAATGATTAAGGGACATCTGCTGTTTTGCTTCACCGGAGAAAGTGTATTTATCGGCACAACTGCTGTTGATCCTGCCTAAATGTTTGGGCTACTGCTACTATATTGCTGCTTCTGATTGCTGCTTCTGGCCAGCTTTGCGTCGCCTACTGCGGAGGCTCGCTCACCAGTTAAAGTGCTGCTTTAACTGCACGCCTTCCTGCTGCCTTGCTTGGGCCGACACTCGAAGTGTGGAAGTCATTGAACTCTGGGGCTAACTCCCCCCTATAACTTGTCCTTACTTTGGCCAACTTGATTTAAATTAGTTTGTTTATTTTATTCTAGTGAATTGTTTATTTTGTTTAACTGAACCTTTTCTCTTGTGATTTGTTTTATTCTTAAATGTTTACACAAGTTATCTGTTTATGAGAACATATTTGCTATTGTGTTTGTTTATTACTTTGATTTACTTATTTAGCCCCCATTAACTGTATTTCCCTCTTTGTTTCCCTACTTAGTTACTGAGAGCTGAAGGTGGTGGTGCTGGTGTCCAAGGTGGTGGTTTTCCTCTCTTCTTTTGTGTGTGATGTGCTCCCCCGGGATTTGATTTCCAGCACGTATGACTGGGGTGATTTAAGTTTGGTTTGTTTGGGGATCCTTCCACTCACTCGTCGACCCTATCCCCCCACTGGTAAGCCTCAGCCCCTAATTCATTTCCCCCCCTTTGTGCTACAGCCCTGTGTGACTGTTTTAAACTGCATTTTAAACTATTGACTTGTGCTAAATAAAATTGTATATTTTTGATAAATTGAAACCACGTCTCCGGCTCCATTAGTATTCGAACCTATGTGTCCTCTGAAAAAGTGTTAATATTTCCTTGGGTGAAACTCCCAAGGTGGCGTTGTCGGAATTGTGAATGGTGTAATCAAACCAACTTGAACAAATACATTCACCTATCCTCCCCTCTGCGGCTACTGCCACAAACTGGCGTCGTCGGCAGGATTTACTTTTTGAGAGCAGAGACGTGTGTTTCAATTATTTATTATTATTAGTGTTGCATTGTGGCCATTGCTAGAAGCTAGTTTACCCTGTATTAAGTGTTTTATATTGTGTTCCGAAGCAAAACAGCAGTTGGTTTCTTGTGGACCTTTGGCAAGTCAGTGTTTATTATTGTGTATTGCCTGTCTATTTTGGTGCCCTATCTCCACTGAATTAGCAACGGTGTAGCTATGGAGGGAGAGTTACAAGAGTTGAGGGATTTAGTTGCCCAGTTAAAAACAGACAATGAGAGGCTGTTGCAGGAACGGGCTGTGGAGGTGCCTGGTCCTAGTGCTGCCCCTTTAACTGCTACTGTTCCCCCTTCTAATCCTTTCAATGCTAGTGCCCCTTCAGCGGATAGACTGGTTTTTGTGCCCCGAGATAGGAAATGTCCTATGTTTAGGGGGAGATCAGGAATAGGGTTGAGTGAGTGGATCGAGGAAGTACAGGCTTGTATGAGAGCGCGCCGTTTGGCTGTATCCGATCAGGCATTTTTCTTGTTTGACCATCTTGAAGGAGAGGCCGGTGATGAGATAAAATACAGAGCAAGTGCAGAGCGGGAAGACCCTGTCAAAATAATTGCTGTGTTGACAGAGCTGTATGGTTGTTCTGATTCTTACGTAGCTTTACAAGAGGCTTTCTTCTCCCGACAGCAGCAAGAAGGGGAGACTTTGCAGGAATTCTCCCTTGCGTTGCTTAGTCTTATGTCATCTGTAAAGCAGCGGGCGCCTGATGACATGCAAAATGCAGAGGTTTTGCTACGCGACCAATTTGTAGAGCATGTCATTGATTGTGCATTGCGACGAGAGTTAAAACAGTTTGTGCGTCGACAACCTACTGCGGCATTACTTGATGCTAGGGCGGAAGCAATCAGGTGGGAACGTGAGGGTTTGCCTGGTGGCAATAGGGGCCGAAGTCACTCTGTCCCTTCAGTTCTTGGTCTACAGTATGGAGTTCAGGGTGGTCCTCAGGTGGTGACTGACTCACAGGTGTCTGAACTGAGTGAGATGAGAGAGATGCTAAAACTCCAGCAAGAGCAGCTTAACACGCTTACTCAAAGCATTTCTCGTTTCCAGGGCTCTCAGCTGCGCAGTCGCCCCCCCTATAGTGGCCCCATAATTTGTAGACGTTGCCAGCTATCCGGTCATTTTGCCAGTGAGTGCGATGGGGTACGTGTTGCTCCTCGTGCTCGGCCGTCCTCACCTGCTCAACAGTCTAGCGGGCAGCGCCATTTCACTCAGCCATCGGAAAACTAGCGCCCACCGAATTACAGAGCCACAGTTCGGGGGGTGGAGTCACAGGCTCAGGAGAAGCTTCTAAGCTCATGTCTTCTTGTCCACATTTATATGTAAGCATGGGTGGAGTTAAGGTTCCTTGTTTGGTAGATACTGGGTCCATGGTGTCTACAATCACAGAGAGCTTTTGCCATCAGCATTTTGAACCCTGGGGCCAGGAGAGGCTCCAATCTTGTCACTGGCTGCAGCTCAGAGCAGCCAATGGGTTGGCCATCCCTTACATTGGCTACTTGGAGCTAGACGTTGAGCTTTGTGGAAAGGTAATGGCAAGCTGTGGTGTGTTGGTGGTGAAGGACCCCCATGGTGGTGTCTCTTCTGCAGTCCCTGGTATTCTGGGGATGAATATAATTCGCAGATGTTACAAGGAGCTCTTTGGTCAGCATGGTTTGGCCTTGTTTTCTTTGCCTCCTGTATCGGAGGCCCCCGAATCATTCATTCAGGCTTTGCAAAAATGCCATCAGGCCAGTGTGCAGGCCCCTCCTGACATTTCAGGAGGGGTAAAAGTGCGTGGAAGGAAGGCTTGTCGTATCCCTGGTGGCATGATGAAGATTGTTGCAGCCACATGCTCAGAGCAGTACTCAAGTGGCACTGTGTTATTTGAGCCCTTGGATTCGGGTCTTCCGGCTGGATTGCTTGCCTCTCCAGCTCTGGTTCGGGTGGAAAGGGGCACCGCCTACATCCGTATTGTGAACGTAGGCTCCGCAGACGTGTTGCTGTATCCCCGCACACTGGTAGGCACACTCGATGAAGTTAGGCTAGTCAACTTGCCTGTTGGTGTCACCGAAGTACCATCCTGTGTGGCCAGAGTGGCATCCCAGGCTGCCTTTCCCTCTGTGCCTGACCAGCTGGATGCTCTAGACCTGTCTTCCTTGCCTGCTGAAGAACAGGTTAAGGTACGGTCTCTTTTGACGAAGCACTCATCTGTCTTTTCTGCTCACGAGGGGGACTTGGGTTGCACCACCTTGATCTCTCATGACATCCCTCTTCTTGATGACGTCCCTGTGAAGCAACGCTATAGGCGCATTCCCCCGTCTGAGTACGAGGTAGTGAAGGAGCACATCAACCAACTTCTTGAGTCACAGATCATAAGAGAGAGTTGCAGCCCCTACGCATCCCCCATCGTGCTAGTGAAAAAGAAGGATGGTAGCCTGCGTATGTGCGTAGACTACAGGCAGCTGAACAGCAAAACCAGGAAAGATGCTTTTCCTCTCCCTCGAATCGAAGAGTCCCTTGATGCGCTGACGGGTGCTCGCTGGTTTTCCACCATGGATTTAGCCAGTGGGTATAACCAGGTACCAGTTGCAGAAGCAGACCGGCCAAAAACGGCGTTTTGCACCCCGTTTGGCCTCTTTGAGTGGAATCGGATGCCCTTTGGACTCTGCAATGCTCCTGGCACTTTCCAAAGATTGATGCAGCAGATCTTCGGGGACCAACAATGCCAATCTTTGCTTTTATACCTTGATGACATCGTGGTATTCTCTTCCACCGTGGATCAACATCTTGAGAGGTTGGAGGTTGTGCTGAGAAGGCTACAGCATGAAGGCTTAAAGGCTAAGCTCTCAAAGTGTGCTTTCTTCCAGCGAGAGGTGCGTTACCTGGGCCATGTGATTTCTGACCAGGGTGTCTCTACTGATCCCAGCAAACAGGAGGTGGTAGCCAGTTGGCAGCCCCCCACTACCATCTCTGGACTGCGGTCGTTCCTTGGTTTTGCCAGTTACTACCGTAGGTTTGTGGAGGGCTTTGCCAAATTGGCTGCCCCTCTACATACGTTGGTGGCTGAGTTGGGAGGCACCAAGTCCAAAAGGAGATCAGAGCGTGAAATCGCTGGGAACTGGACTGAGGAGTGTCATAGGAGCTTTGAGGCTCTCAAGACAAAGCTCACCACGGCACCTGTGCTTGCCTATGCTGACTTCTCCCTCCCATTTATTCTGGAGGTCGACGCAAGCTTTGGTGGCCTCTGAGCTGTGTTATCACAGGAGCAAGGTGGTAAGGTCAGGCCCATAGCTTATGCCAGCAGAGGTCTGAGGCCCACTGAACGCAACTCTGCCAACTACAGCTCCATGAGGCTGGAGTTCTTGGGGCTCAAGTGGGCCATGACCGAGAAATTCAGGGAATATCTGCTTGGTCATAAATGTGTTGTTTTCACTGACAACAATCCACTTAGCCAGCTGTCCACGGCAAAGCTTGGAGCCACTGAACAACGTTGGGCAGCCCAACTTGCGTCTTTCGACTTTGAGATTAAGTACCGCTCTGGTAGAAGTAATGGAAATGCTGATGCCCTGTCCCGTCAGCACCCACCAGGAGTGCAAGATCTTGAAGCTATGCTCCCTAGCACGTTGCTCCCCTTGCCTTTACGGCAAGCCTTGCCAGTAGCAAAGGCAACACAAACGGCTGTCATAGCCCTGCCTCATCATACACAGTCTGATATGGAGGCACTTCAGCAAGCGGACCCTCTCCTTCAGGAACTCTTGGTGTTCTGGAGAAGGAGGCAGCGTCCTAGCAATGATGAGAGGAAGCAGTTGTCCCGGCAAGCATTGGCACTGCTCCGCCAATGGGACCGGTTAGTTGAGAGGAGTGGGGTCCTCTATCGCCAGATCTTTCGCTCTGATGGGGCTGAAGCAGTTCTGCAGCTGCTTTTGCCAGCTGCTTTGAGAGAGCAGGTGCTCACCGAAGTCCACCAGAGGCATGGCCACCAAGGTATTGAAAGAACCTTGGAGCTACTTAGGCAGCGGTGTTACTGGCCAGGTATGTCCTCCGAGGTGGTACATTGGTGCAGCAGTTGTGAGAGGTGTCAAATTGCCAAGGACACTCGACCAGCGGCTCGTGCTCCCATGGGACACTTGCTGGCTTCTAGACCCAATGAAATTCTGGCGATTGACTTCACTGTCTTGGAACCCACCTATAGTAGGTTGGAAAATGTCCTTGTAATTACAGACATTTTTAGCAAGTACATTTTGGCCTTTGCCACCCGTGACCAACGAGCCTCTACTGTGGCTCAAGTTCTGGTCACAGAATGGTTTTCAAAGTTTGGTGTCCCAGCCCGTATACATTCGGACCAGGGTCGAAACTTTGAGAGCATTCTTATCCAACAACTTTGCAGCCTCTATAACATTGAAAAATCTCGCACTACTCCCTACCATCCGACGGGCAATGGTCAATGTGAACCAGTGGCGAGCCATGAGCTTTATACCTAGGCCCTCTGACCCCCACCCCTTCCCTCGAAAAAAAGAAAAAAAAATAGTTATTACGTCACAGTGTATACTTCAGCGGAATATCAAAACAACGGCCCAGGGTGCAAAACGCATCAATGACAGCGACCCTCTACCACACAAAACAACACCTGTGAACCCAATTTGTGTTCTTTGACATTGAAAATGATATTGCATTGTGTTTGTTACTTTCGTATGTCTTAAGTGTAATTTGGCATGCTTTTATTTTGAAGGCGAGTTCACGCTGTTGACAGGAAGTTGTTGTTGCTATGGAAACAAGAAAAGTTTCACAGCGGGCGGAACTCGTCATAAAGTCCGCGATAATAAAACCCACCCATTTAGAGGGAAGATATGATTGGTCAATTGTACTGTCATTTGACATTACTCTCTCGTTCAGTTACTATAGCGGGCCCTCTGTGAATCGCAGAGAGGCCCGCTATAGTAACTGACATTCAAACAGAGACTGAACAGGCAGATTCGAAGGATTTATTTCTTTGGAAATGTTATTTTATTAAATCAAGTTTTTTTTCGGTAAAACTAATGAAAAATATAACAAAAATAATATTAAAAATATATATATTTTTAAAAAATATATATTTTTTTAATGTTTTTAAATATTATTTTTTGGAATATCTTAGGCCCTCACAGAGGGCCTAGAGGGCCCTGACGGCTCGCCACTGATGTGAACGGTTCAACCGAACCCTTCACAACTTGCTGCGTACTCTGCCTGTGTCTCGGAAACGGGATTGGAACTCCTGCTTGCCACAACTACTGTATTCTTACAACACTACTCCCCATCAGTCAACTGGTGAATCTCCATTCTTGTTGATGTTTGGACAAGAGCCAAGGCTCCCAGTTGATTTTCTGTTGGGTAGAGTCCCTGATCCAGTCGGTGGTCCTGTCCATGAGTGGATTCAGGAGCATCAGGCAAAATTGCAAATTGCCTTTGAAGGAGCTCAAGAGAGGTTAAAAACTGCAGCAGAGCGCAGAAAGAGGTGCCATGACCAGTATGTCAAAGATGTCCCATTGAACGAGGGCCAGTTAGTTTGGTTGCGAGATTGTGGTGCAAGAGGGCGCCATAAGATCAGGGATATTTGGAGTTCTGTCAGGTATATAGTGGTGAAAGCACCAAAAGGCGGTTCGGTGTACACGATTGCACCGGCAAACGACCTGACCAAAACCAAACGGGTCCACCGCACTCTGTTGAAAGCTGTGGTTGGAACACACTCTCCAGAAGATGTCCCTGTCCCTCTCTCAATTCCTCCTGACTCACCACAGTCAGATGGTGAGCTTTCCTCTGACGGTGACCTATGGGTTTCAAGAAATGAAGCTCCGAATCCTCCTTCTACCAGATCAGCGGTGGTGACCCAAGAAACCCCTTGGTTGCTGTTTCCACCATCTGACGAAGCCTCCATTGAGGCCGGCCCTTCGGTAGCTCTCGCTGCCATGCCAGAATTGCCTTCCTCCCGCTTGGCTATTCCTCCAGCCACTTGCCCTGATTCTAGCGCAGTGACATTGCGACGGACAGCACGGTCAACCGCTGGGCAGCATCCTAATGTCCATCATCTCCCGAGAGCGTTGGGAGAATTGGTGCCTGTGGCCGAAAACTCTCCTGGTCCCGTGTCTAACTCTGTGTCGGTTATCTTTAGACCTTGGAACTAGGTTGGCTAACATTGGCTTGGATTTGCTCATCGTCGGGCCGACGATACAAATAGGGGGGTTAGATTGTGGCAGGATGAGAGTCCTAATCCTTTGTAAAGCATATTCTCCTCGTTTGGCTCCTGTGAGCATATCACCACCAGGGGGCACCCTATAAAAGGGCAGAGGTTTCTAGCTGGCGGTCTCTTGTTTGTTGGTACACAGACCCGCCCCACTTGCATGTTTTCCGTGTTTGCTTCCGCCACCGGTGCAGTGGAGGATCCTCCGGATGCAGCCTGTCAACGCAGCCATAGAAAGCATGAAGCTCTCTCCTCTCTGCGTCATCGATAGGAAAGCCTGATCGGGCCAATCCAATGATTAAGGGACATCTGCTGTTTTGCTTCACCGGAGAAAGTGTATTTATCGGCACAACTGCTGTTGATCCTGCCTAAATGTTTGGGCTACTGCTACTATATTGCTGCTTCTGATTGCTGCTTCTGGCCAGCTTTGCGTCGCCTACTGCGGAGGCTCGCTCACCATTTAAAGTGCTGCTTTAACTGCACGCCTTCCTGCTGCCTTGCTTGGGCCGACACTCGAAGTGTGGAAGTCATTGAACTCTGGGGCTAACTCCCCCCTATAACTTGTCCTTACTTTGGCCAACTTGATTTAAATTAGTTTGTTTATTTTATTCTAGTGAATTGTTTATTTTGTTTAACTGAACCTTTTCTCTTGTGATTTGTTTTATTCTTAAATGTTTACACAAGTTATCTGTTTATGAGAACATATTTGCTATTGTGTTTGTTTATTACTTTGATTTACTTATTTAGCCCCCATTAACTGCATTTCCCTCTTTGTTTCCCTACTTAGTTACTGAGAGCTGAAGGTGGTGGTGCTGGTGTCCAAGGTGGTGGTTTTCCTCTCTTCTTTTGTGTGTGATGTGCTCCCCCGGGATTTGATTTCCTGCACGTATGACTGGGGTGATTTAAGTTTGGTTTGTTTGGGGATCCTTCCACTCACTCGTCGACCCTATCCCCCCACTGGTAAGCCTCAGCCCCTAATTCATTTTTTTCCCCTTTGTGCTACAGCCCTGTGTGACTGTTTTAAACTGCATTTTAAACTATTGACTTGTGCTAAATAAAATTGTATATTTTTGATAAATTGAAACCACGTCTCCGGCTCCATTAGTATTCGAACCTATGTGTCCTCTGAAAAAGTGTTAATATTTCCTTGGGTGAAACTCCCAAGGTGGCGTTGTCGGAATTGTGAATGGTGTAATCAAACCAACTTGAACAAATACATTCACCTATCCTCCCCTCTGCGGCTACTGCCACATATATATTAGAATATATATGTATTTTTTGGAGGGTATGAGTTGTTTTCCTCCATGTTGACTCCATGGCTTCGGTCTTGCAGGTCTTGCATCTGCGTTTGGCAGAAATTATACATTAAAAGGTGAAAACATGGTGCATTTCAAGGATCTAAATAACAAAATGATGTATTATTGCTGGTGTACTCCATTAAAAAACATTAATATTGTATAAGGAAAAATAACCAAACAGTATGAGCATGCTTTGTCTCCTGTATGAAAATCATAAAGCAATTTTCATTTTCAAAATGACAGATGAGCTCAAAACTGAGTCAGTCCAGCTCTTATTCAAGGTTCAACACTTCATTGTTGCGAATGGGAAAAAGGGCTTGTAGGAAAGAACTACACAGATTGTAATTACAATAGAAAGACACATGATGCAGAAACCTTCACAACAGCTTTAATCAAAACTGGGGCCAAAAGCTTTGTACGTATCCTGTGAAACCTAACCTTTAGTGTTTTGCTGTGCTGATTTTCTTCTCCACTCAGGGAACAAGTACCCTCTGTGTCCCAGAGATACTCACCTACTAACACACACCAACACACACAGAGACACACACACCAGACAAAATGTCCCATCCCAGGAGTGTATGTTTCCTGTTGAGTGGGATTACACGAGCCGATAACCATCCCTCCCTATGAATACACACACACACACACACACACACACACACACACACACACACACACACACACACACACACACACACACACACACACACACACACACACACACACACACACACACACACACACACACACACACACACACACACTCATTCACTGATTATTCATGGCAAGCTGTTGCACTGCTGGCCCAGGTCCAAGTGTATGTGTTTCTAAAAATTAATAAATAAACAGGTTATCCCTTATCCCCCTAATCTCACCCTTCTACCCCTTTATTTTTATTTCGTTATCTCTCTAAAATGCCACATACACACATGCACGTACAGACACACACAGATACACACACACACAATTAGGACAGAGACTTCCCTCGTGGATGTTTCATCACATAAAGCACGACAAAAACCACAAACCATGAACTCTGTTATGCTCTATTTTTCTTTCTTTCTTTCTTTCACACACACACACACACACACACACACACACACACACACACACACACACACACACACACACACACACACACACACCATGGAGCTCAACCTGCGGATAAAATCCACAATAAGATGATGAAAATAAGGGATAAGAGAGAAAGAGCAGTATGTTTGTTTGTCTTTATATATATGATGTATATATTTGAGTGTGAGTGTTCTCCATGTGTGTGGCATGAAACAGTCCAGTTGGTTTGAGGTGGCAGCTTGCCTGTCGCAGCTGTGGTGGTTTAACGGCTCTTACTAAAGGATTACGGGCTCAGTCTGAGCCAGGCTAGCGGCCTTGTCAGCAACGGCAGCGGTGGCAGAACGGTCTGTCTTACTCCAGTAAACATCCACTAAAAAAACAAAATATAAATAAAGTTCCTTTGTGCAATCGAAGAATAGTTTCACCATCACCAACTTCTTCTTTTTTTATATAAAGAATTTACCCAAATCTGTTATATTTTAAGGGGTTTTTGACAGGAATATCCACTGGAGACACAGATGTCTCTAATATGGCTACACTGGAGATAATGAACTATACGACACATCAATAGTTTCCGTCTAAACTGACAATTTTGCATTTGTATTTAAGGGCATTTTTGTTTCAGGTTCTTTATAGTTTTGCTTTAATTTAAAATGCCCAAAAGAGCTGAACAATGTAACCTTAAAAAATACATCGGATTACACACAAAAAAAAACTACTTTCAATCAAGCATTTCGAAAAGAGTTAACCGGAAATCAAAGAAGCAATTCTATTTATTTATTTAACTTTATTTTTGTCTTTCGTAATTTCCTTGACCCTAAATGTTCCTGCTTGAGTATGCACTCGACAGCATTAGCCACCGACACCCTGGGGGGGTGTTGAGGTTGTTGCGTCATTTACCAAATGTCACTTACAGTTTTTCTTTCAATAGGTGCCTGCATCTATCAGTGCCAAACATATGGACATAGGTTACTCTCAATAACATGTGCATAATGTATCTTCGAGGTGTTAAAATGGCCGAATGGGAAGTCATCTTGCCGTCATTACAAATAATGGGTAACACATCTTGCCGTCTTGTCTTTGACACTAAAGACACTGCTGACACTCCAATTGCTAGAAACTTTTAAGATTCGGGAAAAGGTAGGACCCAAATGCAGATTAAAAGGGAAGCGGGTTTCAAAATGTAACAAAAAGTGAGCTTTATTAACAAAAGAATGCTGTTGACAATGAAAAATACTTAACAAAACCATGAATCCAAAAAGTAGGTAACACGAGGTAATCCAAAGAGTAGGTAACATGAGGTAGCATCCAGACAAAACTAACCGTGACAGGAAAGACAATGATCCGACAAGGAACACAGGGGAAGACAAGACTAAATACAAAGAAGGGTAATCACAGGACAAGACACTGCTGGGCATGGGAGGCAGAAACACAAGGGCAACGGGTGAACACAATCAGACAATCAGACACATGAGGGAAAACACAGGAAGGAAGACATAGGGAGACCAGAATTTCAACATGAAATCATGACAAGACAGACAACTAAGATTGTGACAGAAAACTAGGATTGTGACAGAAACCCATTTACCATTTAGTCCAAAGTCAAGCATTTTTCATTATCAATCAATCAATCAATCAATCAATCAATCAATCAATCAATCAATCAATCAATCAATGTTTATTTATATAGCCCAATATCACAAATGTTACATTTGTCTCAGTGGAGTTCACAGTTTGTACAGAATATCAGTATGATAATACAACACCCTCTGTCCTTAGACCCTCACATCGTACAAGGAAAAACTTCCGGAGAAAAACCCACAGCTTAAAGGGGAAAATGGAAGAAACCTCAGGGAGAGCAACAGAGGAGGGATCCCTCTCCCATGACGGACAGACGTGCAATAGATGCCGTGTGTAAATTGAAAAGATAATACATTTACAACATAGGTAGTCCAAATGTTTGGAAATGCATGTGTCTATAATAAGAAGATGAATCCACGAGGATATCCATCCAGGACTTATGACCCAGGACCACAGCAGCAGGCACAGCCACGACTCAAGATCCAAGGCTCGCGATCCAGGACTCAGGACCACAGCAACAGGATCTGCCACGACTCAGGATCCCGGCGTAGATAGACACCAAAAAGAAATTTGGGGAAGCTGGGTTATTCGGAACATGAGAGTACACAGGTACAGACAGAGAGAAGGAAGAAGTAAGGTGTCCCCCGACAAACTAAGCCTATAGCAGCAAAACTAGGGGCTGAATCTAATCAGCCCTAACTATAAGCTTTATCAAAAAGGAAGGTCTTAAGCGCACTCTTAAAAACGGATAGGGTGTCTGCCGCCCGAAAACAAACTGGAAGCTGATTCCACAAATGTGGAGCTTGATAAGAAAAGGCTCTGGCTCCCATTGTACTTTAATGGCGCATTTCCACTACACGGTCGGCCTCGGCCACGCTCGGTACGGCTTGGCCGCGTTGGGCCTTAACAGGGCCGACTCACTTCATGCTGCGCTTCCATTACAGTTTAGGAACTGGGGTAGTTACTATAGTAACGCAGTGTAGGCGGAGCCGTGACGTCATCTTCAATGAGAACCCCAGAAAAACAACACAGCCGTTAGCTGTTAGCACTCAGAGCTCACAGCTCCTTATATATGTTCAGAAACTCGACAAAAGTTAAACAAGTACACACCACAGACTGCCTGTGTCATGGTGAATACAGTCGCTGCTTTATTTATGTCTGTATATGCCGTTGTTGTGAGTGTGGACGGTCGGAGCATATACTGCGTTAGCTTAGCCAATCTCCATCTAGAAAACACACATTTTAAAAGGTTTTTCGCCTGTCGTCTGTCTGCAAACTTGCCAAAGCATTAATTCATGGTTTTTACTAACCGGTATCAGTATGTTGTTACTTCGGCATCATTTTGAAACGTGTATTACAATTAAATCACGGTCAAATATGTCCATCTTGTTGTAGTTGTAGCCCCCTTGCCAGCGATCCTCTCTCTAGTTTAGCATACTCAGCCCGACTCAGCCCTGTTTGTTGGCCCCGATAGAACCACAATTTTGTCGGGCCAGAAAAGAGGTGAAAAAGTGGCCCCGGGCCGGGCCGGGCCGTAACTAGGCCTAGTGGAAGCGCAACCAAAAACGGGCACGGCACGACACGGCACGCTTAAAGCGAGCTCCGCGCTGTAGTGGAAATGCGCCATTAGAGACTCTAGGAACAACCAACAACCCTGAATTCTTGGAACGCAATGCCCTAGTAGGACAGTAGGGTATAATGAGTTCTTTAAAGGGGACCTATCATGCAAAATGCACTTTTGTACGTCTTTTATACATGAATATGTGTCCCCGGTGTTCCAGGGAACTCACCAAGTGTCAGAAAACACAACCTTCTCTATTTTCCTCCATACCCAAATCTCTAAAAAAGGGGCTGCAACGGATCTGATAAAAACTGATCCAGATTTGAACACTTTACTGACGTCAGGAAAGTGGCGCTACGGCTATTGGGCCAACTCTCCACCTATCAGGGGAATGTGGGGTTGGGCCACGGCCGGCCATTGCCGCTCTAAAGCGCTGGAGACGCTGTAGTACATATGCCAGGCCTGTAAGTGGCGCTGTAGTCTGCCACAAAAGCAGGGAAGAAGACTTCCCGTGCATAGTTACCATGGTTACCCTTCTGTTTATTCTCCGCTGTGGCTTTTTTTCTCCCTCCCCGAGGCAAGCGTTTGCTCCCGCTGCTTTAATTCAATGCAATCCCTCCCCGTCGAGGCAAGCACTGTAATTCTCTCCGGTTAGTCCACCAGCAGATGACAAACACCCACCTCTCCGCCTCTTCCAAGGAACGAGGGGACCATGCGGCAAAGTTTCAGTTTCAGTTTATTTCGCCGGTCAAGATGTCCGTTAAAGTTTAAATCTTCCGGACAAAATTAGAAAGGTGCCGGTCAAAGGTCTTCTTTGTTATTTATGGAGCTTTAAAACAAATGAATAACGACTCTATATAATTATAGGCTATAATAAAACACAGAAGACGGAGATCTATTTTTCTCCCCCTCTTCTGACAGCCCAGCAGCTGTTCAGAGCGGCTCCCCTCTCCTGCAGGGGGGCGTGGTCAGCTGCAGCTCACAGAATCAGACCCCTGCAAAAACAGTGCTGGAGAACAACACATAGAGCGAAATTAGGCATGGCTTAAAATCATGATCTGTTTGGTATTTTGAAAACAGAAACGTATAAATATACCTTATATAGGTATGGCCCTACAATATATCATTTAAATATAGCATGATAGGTCCACTTTAAGGTAAGATGGCACCTGCCCATTAAGGGCTTTGTAGGCGAGAAGAATAATTTTAAATGCTATCCTGTGTTCTATAGGGAGCCAGTGTAAGGCAGCCAGAACAGGAGTAATGTGGTAAGTGCTCTAGTCTTTGCAATAAGATGTCATGGTCGATAGTATCAAATGCAGCACTGAGATCGAGCAAAAACAAGAATAGAGACAAGTCCTTTGTCTGAGGCTATTAGAAGGTCATTTGTGACTTTAACCAGAGCTGTCTCTGTGCTATGATGTGTTCTAAAGCCAGACTGAAAATCTTCAAATAAATCATTGTTTTTTAAGTAATCACACAACTGTTTTGCGACCGCTTTCTCAATAATTTTTGAGAGGAACGGAAGATTAGAGATAGGTCTATAGTTGGCTAACACCTCTGGATCGAGGTTGTGCTTTTTAAGAAACGGTTTTATCACTGCTACTTTGAATGATTGTGGAACATAGCCTGATAATAAAGACATATTCATAATATTTAATAAAGAAGTGCTAACTAATGGAAAAACTTCCTTTAACAGCTTAGTTGGAATCGGGTCTAAGATACACGTTGATGGTTTAGAAGAGAGAATCATTGAATTTAATTGTTCAAGGTTTATGGGTGAAAAGCATTCTAATTTACTATCTAGTGAAATATTAGAACTTACGTTTCCGGGAGCTGTTGATAACACTATACTGGTCAAAGGCAAGAGGTCATTCATTTTGTTTAGAGCACATCAGAGGACAATAATCTGTTCCATGGTATAATATATAATTATAAAACGGACAAGTCAAATCAAGCAATCTGATTGGTTCTTAGCCGTGATATAATGAGGGTATATCATGGGTAGAATTGTAGTTACTTTTCACAAGTCAGTATCCCTCCACGTCTGAGAAAAAGCTACAACCGTTACAGCTGTTACATTACGTCCGTTACGAAACTAACTAACTAACAAAGCTTAAGATGGAAATATTTAACCTGTTAAGCCTGAGAGACCCCGGTACCGGGGCACTGCAGCAACATCTTGCAGGAAACAGTGTCTGAGGGCATGTTCATTTAATAAACTATGAATGTTTTATATCCATGTAACGGGAAGAAACTCATCTAACTGATCATTTATTTTTATCTTTTAAATAAAACCCACAATGCTAACACTGAGCCTCTGAATTAGCAACGAGCGAAAAATGCTAACAGATTACTGCACCGAAGATCACTCACAAAACCTTATTATTGATCTTTTCTCCACATCCATGACATCGTTTCACATCGTGAGGTGACACAGAATCGATGGGTACCCTCATTATCACTGAATTATACGAAATCGCGACGTTATAAGCAAAAACAGACATCAAAACATTTGGCGCTAGGTAGCTAAAAATGATAACAAGGTTACCTTGGCTCTTTAGTCTCTCCAAAGTGGTCTTCAATGGCATTAAAACGATAAAAACGCTGCTGAAGTTAATCCATAGGTTAATCCAATGTGTCTGTGTCCCTTTGAAATGATTTCTGATAATCCATGAGCAATGAGACGGATAATCCATGCTTTTCCGTTTCTAGATGTCAGAGCTAGAGTGTAGCTTCACTCTAATGCAAAATTACATGCGCAAAGCCCCCACATTTTTGTTTCACAATGAGTGTGTGTGGGGGACTCCCCCTTCGATTCTATTGGCTCTAACGGTCAGAAAGAGGTGTCAACCATCAAAATTGACCAATGGGTTCCAGAGATATGGAAAAAAAAACATTTTCACCCAAATCTAAACCTCTCTAAAAAGGTCAAATGTCACTTGTTTTGCATCAATCTTGATACAGGGTACTTATTATATGTTGTACTTTGGATTCCTAAAGCTTTTAGTCTACCTTACCATCATCCAAGGGTAGTTTTCACTATAAGTAATAAATAATTGTTGGACGGACACTATAAATTACAGTTTTTTACTATGTAAAATCTGAATTTTCTTTAAAATAAAAAACATCTATATTGATTCTGACTTTTCTACATCCAACTCACAGGTTTATCATTACTTTGAGAAAAAAGATTATTAATTTAACCCTTTTAGAAGGGAAGATATGGTCATTTGTTCTGGGAATGTCATTTTCGAGCCTGCGACCTAAAAAAGAGGCTCAGGGCTTAACAGGTTAAGGTTAACTTCGACCTCCTTTGGCCTTACTATGGAGGAGTGGATTGAGCAGTGCCTATCTCCAGAACGAAACGACGACATGCAGAGCTACGTGAAGAGCAGGTAGACCAACTGGAAAAGTACCACCATTCAAAAAGCTTTCTGATGCGGGTCTTGAAACAAAGCAGAGAAATTATGACCGTTAGTGGCCACAGGTGCGAAAGCTCTCTCCAGAGCTACTGGAAGCCGAATCTCGGGGACCGGAGAAAGTGGAGCAATATTCTCGCCACGCCAAGCAACAGCCTAGTACAACCTCAACCTATGCAAGTAACCACGTAAGCCATTCTACTGATGCTGGACAGTTTTTCAGTGGGTTCACAATAAACGGCAACATACAAATGAATGTAAATAAATAGCCAAATAATGGATCAACGCTCTCTGTCTAATATGTTCGCTAGCTGTTAGTGTTGTTGCATAGCAACCACCTCGCACTATGTTTTGTGCAGAAGGCAATGGAGGGACTATTTTATTTTGAACATCATTATTTAGTAATAAAAACTATTTAAATTAGAGTGTGTATTTTTCTTTCATATTGCCACACTTGGTAACCGTTTTATAAAAGCAATAGCTCACTTCAGGCCGTGATATATGCTCATTATATCACAGCTAAGGGGGTTGTCGACCCTCTGCTTCGCGTCGGACCGAACCACGCCCCTTAGCTGTGATATAATGAGCATATACCATGGCCTATTGTGAGCTATTGCTTAAAGTGGACCTATCATGCTATATTTGAATAATATAGTGTAGGACCATACCTATATAAGGTTTTTCAAAATACCAAACAGATCATGCATTTTAGCCATGCCTCATTTTGCTCAATTTGACAATTTATAGCTCTGTTTGTGCAGGGGCAGATTCAGTGAGAACAGCACCATCTACTGGCCTGGCATATGTACTACAGCGTCTCCAGCGCTTTCGAACGGCAATGGCCGTGGCGGTCTCCTCCTGATTGGTGGAGTTGGCCCAATAGCCGTAGCGCCACCGTCCTGACGTCAGGACAGTGTTCAAATCTGGATCAGTTTTTATCAGATCCGTTGCAGCCCCTTTTTTAGAGATTTGGGTATGGAGGAAAATAGAGAGGGTTGTGTTTTCTGACACTCGGTGAGTTCCCTGCAACACCGGGGACACATATTCATGTATAAAAGACGTGCAAAAGTGCATTTTGCATGATAGGTCCCCTTTAACTTTATTATAGGGCGGTGGTGGCGAAGTCGATAGTGACTTGGCTTGGCAACTGGAAGGTCACCAGTTCAAGTCCCGGCAAGACCAAGTGCTACCGAGGTGTCCCTGAGCAAGGCACCGTTCCCTACACTGCTCCCCGGGCGCCGTCCACGGCAGCACACTGCTCCTAACACTAGGATGGGTCAAATGCAGAGGAACAATTTCGTTACATAGTACCTGTACTGTGAAAAAAAAAAAATTACATGGCTTAGTTGAATACTCGATTCTGATTGGTCAATTCAGAACACGTGACATGTTGTTAATCCAGAACAGACAGACCGCTGTCAAGGATTTATTGACCATTGTTAAGGACGCTCAAATCTGCAGAAAGAAGTTCGGTCGATTTAACACCCATAATAGAACTGATCTGGGAACTAAAGAATCTGGAAGAATGTATAACAAAACAATGGCGGGGGCTTTTCAAATACCCAAGGGTGCTATTTTTTGCTTTGGACCACAACATCCTGAACTCACCCGAATTATGCAAACATTTTTAAACTTCTTCGTGTATACAACCATGGTCCCTGGGCACTCGTTTCTCCCGGCAGTATAAGTTGACCAGCTCGGAGAAAGCCACATTTTGGATTGATTTTATTGTTTTATATAGGTTTGTTGTCTACATTACTGCAGTTGTTAAGAGATGTTGTTTTGTTTAAATAACTTTTTGTTTATGAGTTGTTGAACCGTCAAGTTAGAATCCGTCATTATCTTTCTAACCTTACAAAACTCAGTTAGTGTTACTGAAACTGCACATCTTGATCCACTGGAACATTATGGCTCAATGAGTTTAAACTAAGAATCTGTACCACTCATAGATCCACTATTGAATATATAATGAGCGTATTTTATAAGGATCTAGTTGGTGAACTGCGTTATTCACCAACTTCAAGCTTAAACTCCAAACATAACAAGGTTAAGTCTGCAGCATACATTGCCATACCATGATCTAGCCATCTTAAAGAGAGACACCTTCGCAATATGGAAAAGAATAAGGCTTTAAGCTCAACATACCTCGCTTACCCACTATTCTAGCTTTATAATACACCCTCAGGTATCTGACACCGGTACCACTTTACAATAAGACTACCCTTATAAAGGATTGATAAATGGTTTATAATTAGGTTGTAAACACTTTATTAATCTAGCAGCTAGATTAATAAAGTGGGTTAGGGTTAGGGTTACAGCTAGATTCTAGCTGCTGCTGGTAGTGCCCAAGACCAGGCTCAAAGCCCGAGGGCACCGAGCATTCGCAGCAGCGGGCCCTAGGCTCTGGAACACTCTGCCCCTCCATGTGAGGTCGGCCCAGACCCTAGGGGTTTTTAAATCAACACTTAAAACTCACTTCTTCTCTCTGGCCTTCTAGTCTGAGCGGAGCACAACTCCTGACATTTCCCTGTGTGATTTTTTATTTGTGCTGTTGTATTTGTTGTAAAGTATTTTTATTGCATGTACAGCACTTTGGCTCGACCAAAAATCGTTTTAAAAATGTGTTATATAAATAAAACTTGATTTGATTTGATTTGAATCAGTAAGAACCATTTATAAACCAGTTCTAACATAGTTTTCATACATCAACACAGGCTCACTATTTGACAAGATGACTAAGCCTTATATTGGCTACCTAGCTTACTTCGTCTTCTTCATCAGCCAACATCCTTGGTATCTGTTGTTCACTGAGTTGATTCCCCCCCTTCCATTTTGATGTTTTTTGGCATCTCTTTATTACTAAGAATCTGTACCACTCATAGATCCACATCTCTTTATGACCATTTAGTTATGAGTTACTAACATTTATAACTGCCAAAAGGGAGCCTTGTAAAGTATAAAACACATTCCCATTTTTCAATGAGTTACTACCATTTCTAATTTGTTTAAGTTATATTAAGCCTTAAAGTTATGCATAAATTAGGGCGTGGTCACATTGAGTGACAGGTCATTCCAGTGACTGCTGTTGTTAGCTTTCTGCTAGCAGCTCCGTGATGCTACAGGCAGTGCTTGAATTGGGCCGGTACTCACCTGTACGCAGTACCGGGACTTCTGACTGAATACCGGCACCTCATGACGCATGTGTCCTCCCTGGCAGCTCCATTGATTCCCTCTCTCCTTTCCTGCTGAAAGATGCATGAGTGTACTCAGGGACGAGGACTCATTTAACCAGCCGCCAGTACTGTAGGAGTCAGGCTTTAGCAGCGACGTGCAGTCAGTGGAGGCAGGGAGGCAGAGCCTCACCTGTCATACTCCAATGTAACGGAAAAACAATTAAAGAAAAACTAAATAATAATAATAATAAAATGTCTCCACTGATCTTGTGTAAATGTGATTTCTGTATGATTCCAATTGCATTTTATAGTCAAAATCAACAAATTTGCCGAGCTCCGCTACGGGAGCGATGAGAAGTGAGGCAGGGACGAGCACTGCCTCACGTAAGCCCACAGTAACTTGCTGGAGCGCGGGCACTAATTTAGCGCGGCCACTTATTTTGTGAGCGCGCTCAAGCCATTTACTGTGGGGTGAGGTGAGGCACAGATGAGCTCTGCCTCACTTCAGAATGCGTCACCCCACATAAACTGGCTGGAAAGCAGGCCCTAAGCGCATGCCTGTTCCCATCTCACTGTAGGTCACCAATGTAATGTTTGTAGATCCCTTTATTACATTTATCCTCGCCATCCATAGTCTCTAAATAACTTATTTCACGTTTATATGATATTTAGGCTCGCTGGTCTCATCGTACAACGGCAATGAAAAAAGCACCAGGAGAGGCAGCCATAACCTCTGCCGCACTGAAGGGGGCGCACGTGAGCCCACAGGTTCTTGTTGCTACTGTTATTCTACCGCAAACAACAAACTAGACTTTTGAAACTACAGGAAGATAAGGAGGACTTTTACAAAACAGTAATAGAGATTGTTGTCCAGAAGGATAGCATGGACTTATATTCATCTTCAAGTCAAGGTAAGACCACAACTGTAATGAAAATGGGATCTTACTTAGAAAGAACAATCCAATATTTAGATTTTGGGTATCCTTTTGTTGATCGGTCTGTTTAAAATTAATCATAGCATCAGACTAAAAAAGCTTTTGAAAATAACAGAATATTTCGATTAAGGTCAAAATAGGCTATAATATTTGTAAATCTGACTCTGAAAGAGTCAGTGCCTCACCAGCCATGAACCTCACCGCACGTCACTGGGCTTTAGCCATATCCGCTGCCTTTCATACTTTTTTTAAGTACAGTGAGCCTTTCTAAAATATACAGTAAAGAGACAAACCCACCAGCATAATAGGATATACTATATGACCTGATGCAGGCACATGTATAGGCTACATCATGTTCTCTATGAGAGCCCCGGACACCTCCCTGATTAGTCGTGGAAAAACATGGAATTTCTGAACGTTACAGTAAATATTCTGTTTTAAAAAAAAAACTTTTCCTTGTCTGTTAAAGTTTTTTTGTTTTTCTTTTTAATTACTGAATCAAAGATATGAGGATAAGGATAGAGGGAGTCGTATGCTGTACAGATTGTAAAGACCTTTGATCCAAATTCTTGTTTTTGGGCTGTATAAATAAAATTAACTTGAAACAGTTGCTGATTTAGAGTACTGGCACCTTTTTTATTCCAATTCAAGCACTGGCTACAGGGACTCTGCTGGCTCAGCTCATCCGGGGAACATAACTTGAACTCAGCTGTGTTTGTTGTGCTGGTGCCTTGTGGACTATTCTTCATGCTTATATCGGACTATTGTAACTCGCTCTGCGGTTAAAACAGACGGTGCATGAATGCGGTTTTGCGGTAGGCCTAAGTGAAATTCGAGTACTTTATTTATGTGTTGCTTATGTTTTTAGTCAGCTAACGTTAATGAATGTTAAGGCTTGGGTTGGCATGTAAGCAAGTGGTAGCTACATCTGTGCTAACAAGTTAAAACGTAATAGAGAAGTGTTAAGCATTAAGTGGGATAATACTGTAGAACAAACGGCTTCTGTTTGAGGTTGGTAAAATAAGGTCATCTTTGTAAGTTAGAGAGATATTTTATTAGGTAGGTAACTTTATGCATTGATACGGTTAATTTAAATTCGCTATGATCGATTATGTAGACAAGCTAACGTCAAAGTAGTGTTGAAGAGCGGCCTAGTGTATGTGAAATCCCAACCCAGTCTCACGGCATTTCGTGTTATAGTCACAACATTTAATCTATTGATTTCGTGTCACACAGAACGATATAAAAAACAATGTATTTCTATTGGTAGTATGTTTTTTGTGCCTGCAACACGTCTTTTTGTCCGGTCGGGTCTTGGAAGACCGGAAGCTGTGTGGTTCATAAAAACATGTTCTTACTCAATATCAAGCCACGATTATTGTTTTTATTTTAAATCGTATAATGTCGGACTTTTGTTGCCGTTTGTGAGGAAAAGAAATGGGGCTCAAAGCCTCAGAATACTGAAATCTGTATTTTTTAAATATTTTTTTCCTTCTAATTTGTTATTCTTTTCTAAATAACACACTGTTATTTACTTAACAATAACACACAATTATCCTTGTTTTTATTTATTTGTTTAATTCCATAATCTCTGGCTTTTTTGGCGTCCGTCAGGAACTGAATTTCAAAATAAAAATAACCGGAAACAGATGTAGCCTAGGCCTATATGGGACATTTCGAGCATCATTGCGATACAGCCACTGAACTGATTACCCAAGATCCTCAGCTATGGTTTAAGCTCGGTGATTGGATGTTTTAGCCGCAATGCACGTTGGGATATGGTGTTAATGCGATATGAAATCCGAAAAACATTTCGGAGTTTACGATGGCCGAAGACACTACACTACCCATAATCCCCTGCTATCGTTTGGGACTACAGTCCCCGTGATTAATCTTCAAACTCTGGGATTGGATGTTGGAGTGGCAGTGCGCCAAGGTTACGCCGAGCGTCAAACAGCTCTTTGAAATGGAACGAAACCACGGCAGACTATCCAAAACTGGATTCGAACGGGACCAGCCCCCCCCCCCCCAGAACTACACATTGCCAGTATTAAACACATTGGTGTTATCAAATGTAAAACATATAATTAATAAATGGGTGAAAATCGCTTGTGTCCATTAATATATACCCACATGACAGCTCATTGTTACTTTGTAATTCTACTCCACTACAATTCAGAGGTTAACCTGGTATTTTTACTCCACTACATTTATTTAGGTTACTTTGCAGATTCTGATTAATGATGTGAAATATAAACAACCCTTAAATCAGACTTTAGTTACACCTGAGTAAAATTCAGGGAAGATTATTGTCAAGTGCCAACAATCAGGCGAGATATTAGTTGGTGCTTGAGAAGACCAAACATTTATCTGCAGATCCCTATAAAGTATATTCATTACTCGTTATTCTCTACTAATAGTTCATTAAAGACTGTATATAATGGCTATTTTGCACATCCCTTTCAAGATTTCAAGATTTTCAAAGGTTTATTGACATATACACAACTATGGTGTAGTTATGCAATGAATGAAAAACTTGAGTCACAGGTTCCTCAACAGTGCATTACAAGACATCTATCAATATGTGTGTATACCTCCACCATTAAACTGTCATATTCTGCACATTTATTATACTATCTACATACATAAGAGTATAATTAATGTGTATAATATCAGTTAAAATAAGTGCTTCAACATAGTTAACATTGCAGGAAAGCAATATATTATTGTAAAGATCACTTACAGTATCTTCTTGATTTTTTATATTCTATATTTCTATCATTGACCTTCTACTTTCCCCCTATGAAAGTATGTACTCTTAATATTTTTTTCATCAAATATAACACATTAAAACAATAATTCAATAACGTGCTTTAACCAGGCGGTGCACACAAGGTACACACAGCCATAATAACTTTGTATTATTAGTGTAGGACACTTATGTATGTATAACATCTGAAGATGTGCAGTTTTATTCATGTTTTCTCATAATTTTACAGCATATTGCTATATTATTTCAGACTCAGTATTTACATTCTTTAATTAAAAGAAAATCAGTAATATCTTTAAAAATCATTTTATATCAGCTGTGCACCGTTATGGTGTAAATATAACCTATCTACGAATTGGATCAAATATAAAAGTCAGCCGAATTAGTGTTGATACTGCAAGGAGACGTATTGTGTGAAGAGAAATGGAAGATGTTGTTTATTTGCTGATATATTTATGATCCACATCACGTATTCAGTTTCCATGGCAGTTCTTCCAGTTTGTCTAGAAGTCTTCTAATCAGGGCTCTATAAACAGAGAACTACGGCAGATGTGTAATATTTAATGCAGCCGAACCGTGTATTACAATGCCGTTATGTGATGACTTCCAAAGAGAAAAGCAAGCACACTCGGATTAAAGTATTATTATTTTTTTTTTTTATGTTTTTCGGATTTCATATCGCATAAACACCATATCCCAACGTGCATTGCGGCTAAACAATCCAATCACCGAGCTTAAACCATAGCTGAGGATCTTGGGTAATCAGTTCAGTGGCTGTGTATCTGTTTCCGGTTATTTTATTTTGAAATTCAGTTCCTGACGGATGGCAAAAAAGCCAGAGATTATGGAAACAAACAAATAAATAAAAACAAGGATAATTGTGTGTTATTGTTGAGTAAATAACAGTGTGTTATTTGGAAAAGAAAAACAAATTAGAAGGAAAAAAAGATTTAAAAAAATACAGATTTCAGTATTCTGAGGCTCTGAGCCCCATTTATTTTCCTCACTGACGGCAAAAAAAAGTCCGACATTATACGATTTAAAATAAAAACAATAATCGTGGCTTGATATTGAGTAAGAACATGTTTTTATGAACCACACAGCTTCCGGTCTTCCAAGACCCGACCGGACAAAAAGACGTGTTGCAGGCACAAAACATACTACCAATAGAAATACATTGCTTTTAAAATCGTTGTGTGAACACGAATCAATAGATTAAATGTTGTGACTATAACACGAAATGCCGTGAGACTGGGTTGGAAATCAACCTCACAATAAGATGTGTGTATATTACAAATAATAATGTCATATTTCAAGATGATTACTTAGATATTATATATGGTTGGTTGAGCTGGAGTTCATTATTGAGCTTACACGTTAACGTCATAGTCAAATCTGAAGAACGAACCCAAACCTTGTTATTTTTATTAATTGTATTACCAAATTGGTATCTAATAAATAGTAAGCATTGGTAATACCAATGCTGATAAAGTAACTATTTTATTTGAGTATTCGTGTCTGGGAGAAGGTACTGTACCCAGTTCCTATGTTCGGCAGTTATAGACTGGGCTTTCTTGTACAAGAATCAATATGGACCATTACTGTATAATTATCCTTAAATTATGTTATACAATGCACCTTATAAACAAGTATGACATTTTGAAACATGATGTGCAACAATTGCTACTGTAATTGTGCATTTTGTTGTTAACTAAGATGATGTTATATGATTTATTTTTTGTAAGTATGCACGTGGACGCTTTAGACATACCTGGAGAAGTAAGAAATGGGTCTTCGGAATGATGGGAGTTAAAGACAAAAGGCGGAGACTAGTGTTGATACTAGTGGAGAAACGATCAAGATGACACCTTGTCCCTCTGATTAGACGGCATGTTAAGTCGGGAAGTAGCATTATAAGTGATGAGTGGAGGGCATACAGGAGAATGCTGAGTAACATAGGTTACAACCACTACACCATAAACCACAGCAGGTGGTTGGTGAACCCCCAGACTGGCAGTCATACCCAACATAATGAAAGAGCTAGGTCGACCGTCAAAGGACATGTCCGGAGACTGAGAGGAAACCGTACAGAGAGTTTGTTGGAGGAACACCTCAAGGTTCTTGAATGGTCCTCTTGGCTTGGCTCTGCTCACCCTGATGGACTGCTTGGACGCATGTTCAAGGACATACACAAAGCCTTTCCAGTCTCAGTACAATTATTTCTAACCAAGTCTTTCATTTATGTCTGAGAACAGCTTTTATGTTTAAATATGTGTATCAGTTATACTAAATAGTCATTATTTTGAGTCCTGATTTTCTTCATGTGTGAATAAAGTGTTTTGCTTGGTTCTGTTGCATCTTAATTTGCATTTCATGTGAAAAATGTGTATTAGGTAAGCGTGAATGTTAGTAACTCATTCATAAATGGATGTGTATTAAACTTAAAAACAACGCACCCTTTCAGTAGTTATCAATGTTAGTGACTCATCAATAGATGGTGATGTGTTTCACACTTTACAATAAGGCTCCTTTTTACCAATTATAAATGGTAGTAACTCATTAATAAATGGTGATATGTGTCACACTTTACAATAAGGCTCCCTTTTACCAATTATAAATGGTAGTAGTTCACAGTTGCCCTGTTTATCTCATGTCTTAGAAAAGCTTATTAATGATTTATAAAGTGTTCACAACCTAATTAATAAATGAATTACAAACTATTCGTAAACCCTTTATAAGGGTAGTCTTATTGTAAAGTGGTACCCTGACACCTTGTTTTGTTTGCCTGCCTGACGATGTGTGACCAGACTCCACAGCAATGACAGACACCAACACCTCGTTAGGCCCTTGTTAAGCTCGTTAGCCCTGCTCGTTATGTTTTCTGCTAATGAGGCTGCATGGAGGTGAATGAGACATGGAGGGATGTGGGAATGTGCTCTGCGGCATTCAAATGCAACAAGCTTACACGGCTTTATGAAAGAATAGAGGAAAGATTGAGAAGGTAGACAGTTGATTGAAGACAATGTTCTACGTTTGTCTTCTTGAAGTGTAAAATCCACGTATTCATGTCTTTTATTCATAAATATGTGTCCCCTCAGAGATTCTGAAAGTTTCAGGAAAAAAGATTCTCTCACTTTTTGTCCTGATCCATTTATATAAAAACCTGTCTGAAAATGAGCTGATCAGATTTTGGCCACTTTATGATGTCATAACAATGTTTTGGCTTGTGTAACCATTAGCCAATAACCAACCAAGGTAACACCCCCCCACCTTATCACCTGCATCTCCTCCTAGAGCACCATTGTGTTATTTTTAACCTGTTAAACCCCATGCCCCCGCCCGCAGGGGCAAAACACAACAATATTCACGAAACTGTGTCTCAGGGCTTCTTAACATTTAACAACCTATTAATGTGTCATACCCACTTAACGGGAAGAAACTCAGCTAACTGAGGATATGAACCATTTATACCGAAACAAAACACAAGTCTAACACCGAGCCTCTGAATTAGCACTAAGAGAAAGAGTGCTAACGCACTTAGCACATAACTCACGTTAGCGACAGGCGCGTCGCCTGGCCTGGGCCTGTTTTTTCTTTAGCCCCGGAAAATTCTCCCTCAATCATATAATACATTAAGCGTGCTTTACCTGAACCTCATCATGACACTAGAGAGGACGGCAGGATTGTAATTTCCCGTGTTCAGTGAATGCAACAGAGGCAAGACACCATGACAATCACCAGAGAGTTGCATGGAAATATTGGCTGACAGGTACCGATCCTGTGACAATGTTTAAACTGTCAGTCGGACTCAGAGTTTTTGAAGATGGACATAAGAAAAACATTTCTTAAAAAAGACGACAATTCTCAAGTGGTGGCTCACACAACAACCCCAGAGCCACCACTTGAGCCAGGTAAACAAGGTATGTAAATGTCAGTAAACTTCCAAGTTATGCGAACATGTAAGCAAAGCATAAATTACAGCTACGTTGTTGACGTTACTTTGAATCGCACGGGTAAGCTAAACCGTTAGCTAGTAGCTATAGCTAGCCAGAGATATTAAATTAACACTTTGTCATACAATATAAATGTTATGTTTTTTAGCGTTACCTGGTGATTTCAAAGAAAGCTCTCTGGAAAATGTTGACTTACTGTGAGTGTTCGACATGAAGCTAGAAGCTACCTTACACAGTCACAGGGGAGTGATTTGTAAAATATCCATAAAGAAAAAGAAAATCTGATTTCAATATTGAAAAAAAGGGACCTCCTCTAGAGGAGGTTAGGTCCGCCCCCCACTTATAAAAAAATAGCACTTTAACCCTGCTTACACCTATATGCCGTGAGCTGATTATCGAGCCTTCATTGTAACAGCCGCGGGTACACTGTGTATGTGCGTGTGGGGAGTGTTGCAGTAGACATTTCCACTGTAGCGCCCGGTACCTTAATGTACCTTAATGAACTGTGGGCTAAGCCCCGAATGTTTTCAGGTCCAGGAAACGCCCCTGGTTAGCGATCTTTTATACGTCATCGGATCTGCACAAACAAGATATCATCTGAAAGCTGATTCCAATGGTATAAGTATCATCACTGAGCGATCAAAATGCGTGGCAGCGAAGGCTGGCAAAGACAACACACAACTTCACTTTACTGGGCCAAAACGGTGGGTTACGTATTGTAACTCTAGTTATATAAGCACAGGCGGAGCCCTCTACTGGACTCTATGGGTACTACCGCTCAACCATACTATGCAAGCATTCATCAACTGAGATATCAATAACCGTAGCCGGCCCCTGGGGCGGGCCTACCTGAATGCGCGCGCAAGCCCACCGTATATAAGGCGGCCTCGCCTCCTGGCTGTCATCCTACACTTCTCTTCAGCGAGCAGCATAGGACAGACAGGGCCCCGAGTAGAGGGCTCCGCCTTTGCTTATATAACTAGGGTTACAATACGTAACCCAACATTATATTTCACACAGGCTCCGCCCTCTACTGGACTCTATGGGTACAGTGGGTGGAGCCCTGATGCCTAAACGCCCTGTCGTCCAACAACATCGAGTCACCACACTGCCCCTGACCGGCTTTTGGTTACCAGCCACTGCACCGCAACCTCCTCTCCCCCGGTTGTGACCGTGGAGAAGTGGGGGCCGCAGTTTACCTGGCTGGAAGGGCACACTCAGACACGCTTACCTCGTGAATAGTGTGCCTGGAAAACAGTGAGGAGGGTTCTCCCTGTTTTCATAAGTGCACTATGTCCAGGGGGGGGGGGGGTCAGATACCCACAGCCCCCCCCCTGTGTTGCCTCAGCAAGCACAGATGATGAGAAGGAGCCAGACATGTCCAAGAGATAAAACCTTGGGGTCTGGCGTTTAATATTCTGAAAGCCAAACGGACCCTGCCGTGTTATCTATGATTACTATACGCCTTACATTCATAATTTCAGCCGGAGGGAGGGGAAGCGGCGCTACGGAAGAGCAGAGTGGCGCGTGAGAGCTGTCATCTTCCCTTTACAAGCTTCAAAAATGTATTGATCGTGTGATTTTGGAAATAAAAGTTTCATATTCTGAAAGCCAAGACTTTATTTGTTTAAAATCAAACAAAATCTACGTTTATTTTGAAATGAGCCGTTGCAACTTCCGACTGATTTCGATAGAGCGGCTCACATATGTCCTCCACACTCACTCCGTTAAATAAGGCTGTTGACACAGCCATACCCCGTGTAGAGTGTGCACGGACCCCCATGGGTAAGGCTCTCCCCGCCTGTCTGTAGGCACGTGAGATGCACTCGCAGAGCCATCCTGCCAGGCGTTTCTTGGACAGAGCTTTCCCGGCCACGCCGCCCCCAAAGCACACAAACAGTTGTTCAGTGCGCCTAGTGGCAGCCGTGTGCTCCACATAACATGCTAGCGCACGCACCGGGCAGAGGAGGTGCAATTTAGCCTCCCTGGCCCCACCATGGGGTGGAAGATTAAAGCCCCCTAACTGAATAGCCCTTGACTTGAACGAGCTCCTTAAATTATTGGGAACAAAGGAGCGGTTCGCTCTGAGTGTCGCCCCGCTATGGTCACCCCGGATCACTAAGCAACTTGGGTGCACCCTGGGGCGCCGTAAGGGGGTGAAAAGTTAGGACGATTCTAAGGGCCCGTGACTGACAGGGGCCCAAACAATTTTAGAACATTAAGAAAAAAACGTTTAAGTAACCTTTCATCATTCATCAATAATTAACATTAACATAACGTTATATTGATAATGTATTCACTAAACTTACGATTCATTTAACTTATTTTCTTCCAAAAGTTAATTATTCAAAGCCTCTGTACACCCCCTTCTATTTACATGTAATGGTTTGGTCCTGCCTCCAAATGCGGCACCGGCCCTTTCCAGCAGTCAGATAGTGATGGGAATTCCGGCTCTTCTTGGTGAGCCGGATCATTTGGCTCAGCTCACCAAGAAGAGCCGGCTCTTTCGGCTCCCAAACGGCTCTTCAGTTTACCACATATTATACCTTTTATAATTCAATCAAATGTAGCCCTGTTTTGACTAATGATTTATATGTGTACACATATCACTTAAATTATTCAATACATCCTTTGTACTGAAGTATTCAAAAGTAAAAATTACATGTTTAATATCAATTATTTGCTGTGGCCAATTGTTTTCATTGCATTTACAGACCCTTGTATCTCTCTGATACCACCCAATGAATGCACAGACTTGCTTGTAGAACCACGCTACACAAAGCAGATAGCAACACCTATAAAAACTTAAGCATAGACATTTTAAAAAAGGGGCTACTGTATCGACATTTTAAAATTATATTTAAAGAAAAGGCCCTGACAAAACAGCAGGGCTCTATTTCAGTATTAACTATAGAAAAAAAGACAGCAACAGCTGACATCAAATCTTTGCTGAGCCCAAGGATAATCATAAATAAATAACATAGTGAAAATAAATATATTGCAATGCTCAGTACAGCAGCATCCAACCGTCTCTAATCATAAAAAAACATAATAAAAATAAATGTATTGCAATGCTCAAAACAGCAGCATCCAACAGTCTCTAATCCTTGGATATTACATGTCACTGCATGCATGCACGGAGCAGCTGTAGCGCGGAGATCATCATATCATCATATCATCATCATCAGCTCTTTGAGCCGGCTCGTTCGCGACCGACACATCACTACAGTCAGAGAGTGAGAGCATGTGAGGATGGATGCTAGTACTTACGTGTGAACCATGTCTCAATGACTAACAAAGTCAGGCTTTCAAAAAAGAAAAGAAAGGAGAGAAAGACAAGAGAGCGGGACTAAAGGGCGACAGTATGTCACCCAGTTTTTCAAGAGAAAAGGTGGGTGTGGTCCATGAGTGGTGGAAATTAGTCTGTTAGCTAAGCGTAGTCCATTGTAAATAATAATTTATTAAGCTGACATTAAAGGTAGGGTAGGTAAGTTTGAGAAACCGGCTCGAGATCGCTAGAATTTGAAAATACACAACCTGAGAAAATCTGCCACTTCCTTACAGAGCCCCTCCTCCAACACACACGAACGCGCACATGACCAATGAGGGCACGAGATAAGTTTGTGCACAGATGGAAGGCTGACATTCAGGTAGGCCATCCAGTTATTTTAGCCGGGCCGGCTAAAATGATTGGTCGTGCTTTTTACAGTATTACGGCTTCCACAGATGACATTTTTTTATGGATTTTTTGTCAAAGCACTTAAGATATTCATTGCTATCGGGTACTGTTAATATCTTCACAGAAGCTTCAGAGGTTTTTCATTTCACTGCTCTTTTAGCTGACATTTCATAAATGCAGGTACATTTTTAGCAGCTATTCATACTAAATCAGTTGTCCCTGCCCCTGATGCCAGGACCAACAGATCCATCTTTAGGCTCAGCAGCCCTGCTGTCCCCCCATAATGCTGAACCTGAACCAGCTTTTCTCCCAACTGAAGGAGGTGAGCAGCATTGTGTTGAATGACATGCCACTTAACATATCTGAAGGGAGACTGGAATACAAAATATATATATATATCAAAACAAAAAGCTAACATCTCATTTCAATTATACATTTCAAACACTGTATTTTTCCACATATTTAAGTTATATTTATTTGGATTTATGCATTCATGTTGAGAATGTTCCATTCAAAAATGTTATTATTAAAAAGGCATTTACACCATAGAAGATGACTATTGAGATCTATTGTCAGGAATGTTAGTCTTATATCAAATAGTGAATTCTACTGCAGCAGATTGTTGCACGTCTGCACAGTGTTATCATTTTTGTGCAGTTAGTATTGGACTACAAGATAGATGCAAGCCTGTACAGGTAGAGTTATTTAAAGCATAAATGAGTGGGTTAGGTTCTGGAGGTGTGGTTACAGCAATTGTGCTTATTGGCGTGGCCTGGGCCTGGTGGTGGGACCCAATGTGATATCTTTTCATGGGGCCCAAAATCCCTGGCGGCGCCCCTGGGTGCACCGACAGAGCGGTCAGCTCCGACACTCTCCTGGCCAAAGTTAAGGCAAGTAACAACGCTGTCTTCCATGACAGTGATTTCAGGGAGGAGAGCTCCAGAGGCTCAAATGGTTCTGTGACCAGAGCCTCGAGCACCAACGGTCCCACTGCGGGGCGGAGGCGTGCACTACTGGGCGCTGCCTCCTGACCCCCTGCAAAAACCGCGACATAAGCGGCTGACTGAAGGCTGACCTGCCACCAAAAGCTGGCAAACCACCTCTGCAGGCAGCGCATATGCAGCAAGCCCAGCGGTACCACGAAGTGAGCAGCTGCCATGAGACCCAGAGTCTGCATAATGGTCAGCGCTGTCACCGTTACCCCCTGTCGCAGTCTGCAAACTGCCCGAAGCAAGGATGCCTGTCTGCTCTCTGACAGGGTGGCGCGTAGGCTGCCTGCATCGAGCAAAATCCCCAGATACTGAACCTGCTGGTGAGGTATGGGGGAGCTCTTCTTCCAATTGACCGTGAAACCCAACTTGGTTAGGTGTTGGATAAATTGGGCTGCGTGAAACATTGCCCATTCCCTGGACCTGGCCATGACTATGAGGTCGTCTAGATAAAAGAACACCCTCATGCCACGGTCGCGCAGCGGCTGAAGCGCTGTGGCCACACATTTGCTGAACGTGCGTGGGGATAGGGCGTAGCCGAACGGTAGTCTGTTGTACTCGTAGGCTACACCCTGGAAGGCAAAACGCAAATACTGTCTGTACTTTGGAGCAATTTTAACATGAAAGTAAGCGTCCTTCAGGTCGATGGTTGTGAACCAATCGCCTGGCTGCACCAGTCCCAGCAACTGTTTTACAGTTAACATATGGAATTTTCTGCCTGCAATGTGGAGATTCAGGCTGCGAAGATCCAGAATGGGCCTGAATTCTCCTGTCTTCTTGGGAACCAGGAAGTACAGGAAGTGCCCTTCCTCTCTGTCTTGAGAGCGCACAACAGAAACTGCCTGTTTTTGCAACCAGGCCTGAATCTCTGCAGAGAGGAAACCTATCTCCCCTCGGGATGATAGATTTGCCTCTTTTATGCCTGTGAACATGCTGCAAAACTGGAGTGAATAACCCAGTCTCCATCCACTCCGTTAATACACAGCTGCACTTCCATTCCCCATAACACTGCGTTAGGGGATGTGCAATCAGCTGTGGAGCCGCAGCTATGAAGCTGTGGTACTCTCCGGTGGCCCACTCCGCCGCCAAACTCTCCATGAAAGGGAGTTCTGCCCAAGGGGGGCTGACACCGAAAGGGCCAATTTTCTACTGAGGCCCTTGAACGCACCACGGCGCGCTCTCGTGGGAGACGGTGAAATGCAACAAGCGGAGTTTTTACACTCGGCGTTGTGTGTCTCCTAACCCTAACCCCTAGATTCCACCGGGTCCGTCTGCGTCGCGTTACGGCCATGTTACGGCCGCGTTACGGCTGCGCCGCGGCGTTCGCAAAGATCGCGGACACTCTAGTCAATGGGTGCTATTCCACCAGACGCGCCGCGTTACGGCTCAGAAGCGTCCCAGAAGTGTCTCAGCGCTGGGCTCCGCTCAAAATAGGATTCAAGTCTATTTTTCGACGCGAGGCGTTGCAGAGGCGTTGCAGAGGCGTTGCAGAGGCGTTGCAGAGGCGCCGGGCAGGAAGTGGACCGGTCAGAGCATCCGCCCATCCCCAAAATAAACTAATTTTGCAGACCCTATCCCTCCGTAGTCTTTCAAGTAGGAGGAGAAATGCCAGCGTTCTCCTCCGGTTTACAGGCACTGTGTAAATTATATATATAGAATAATTATGATGATGAATGCATTTTTTTTACCACTAAAATACAGCAACACATCTTTGATTCATGTCGTTTATAACTGGGATATTACAGTTATTATTAACTTTGTCTGTACAAAGTAGCCTGTCCAGGAAATATGCCCAAATCAACAAAAACTGCGATCCGGCAGGCAAGACGCTCCGCTTCTGAAATGCTTTGAAACGCGCCCGATATATGACGCCGGAGGAGGCCGGACCAAAACCGCGGCGCAGTCGGGGTCGGTCAGCCCGTCCCCGCGAGTGCCAGTATTGAGCCGATTCTCCGGGACGAACTGCGGAGGCAGAGGGAGCAACGGGAGCCACGGGGGCTCTATACCGGCGCCTCTCTCTCCGTCTCACCACCGCCGGGCGCTCTCTCCCCCGAGGAAGAGCCTGAGGACGAGCCAGCGGCAGCATGCGGCTGAGCTGCGCCCTCTCTTCCTCCAAGCGACTGAAGCGCTGGGTGACCGAGGTGATCGACCCGAAGAGCCCTTCCGTGGATACGGGGCCCCCGTATCCACGGAAGGGCTCTTCGGGTCGATCACCTCCAGGGGCGGATCTACTGGGGTGGCATGGGGTGGCAACTGCCACCCTAAAAAATAGCCTTGCCACCCCAGATATCACCCCAGTTGGCATCTTTGTTTTGAAAGAAAAGTTGTGGCTCATCGGACATTTATGAGAGAAAATCTCTAATGTCCGAGTGCAAGTGAATGCAGCACGAGACGCGAGTCTTGTAACCCCTCCTCCGGCCCTGGCGCGAGCTTGGAAATATGATTGGTGGCGATTTCATTTGAACGGGACGGCGCAAAACGAGAAGCATTCGGACCCAAGTAGACGCGGAAGGAATGAGGTATTTGCGGTCTACAATGACAGAGAAGAGACTGTCAAGTTTGGCTGTACTCATTGAATTAGTGATGGCGAGATCAAGCCTTATGAAGCTTTGAAGCTTTCCAGCCAAAAGGGTTCATCTCATGAGGCTTCATCATGAGCTTCATTTGAACACAAACCCCCCTGTTGGTCAAAGTGTGTAAAACAGGCAGATTGGACATCTCAACAGTGTGCTCTATCAGCTATCTCATACCGAGTTCCCAATGAGTAAAGCCTTAGAATAACTCTAAACTCTAAACGAACATACAATCATATTTTCATGTTAACAATATTGTTTTTATTCCAGTTTAATGATTGTGATTGAAAAGCCGAAGGAGGCTGGTAAACATTGCAAAGAGGCATTTGTATTCCTTAATAATATTCGTAAACTTAACCATGTTGTAGCCTGAGAAAGGCTAAACCATATCAAAGAATACATTTATTAACTACATTATCTCATTTAGCTGTAGCTTTTTTTAAACAAAAAAAAATACTTATTGACCAGTCGTTGAACCAGGGACCCTGCGGTTGTGAGTGAACTGCTCTCCAGCTGAGCCACGGCCCACACACTGAATCTACCTGAAAACACTGCAACCTATTTATTCCTGTATTTATTAATTTATCAGAAATTCCTAAATTTATTTATGCTTGTATTTATTTATACTTATGACATGTTCCGACTTCTATATAAGTTAGAGTCTGAGCTCTCTTAATTCCATCGTGTCACCGGGCCCGGGTACAGGAGGGGTAATATGGTTCTTATTATACATCCATGGGTAATATGAGCATTGTGGTTCAACGGTTCAACCGATCTGAATCGCTTCCTGAAGCAGTCACGTCGTATCGACAGGCAGCGAGGCTTCGTTTGTCATCGATGACGTCACTGGCCCAAAACGATACAAGCCTCGATACAAGCTTCACAAAAAGCTTCGGGGATTACTCGACACACGCTCCGAAGCCTCGGCGCAATACGTAACATCACTACATTGAATCAAAACACACTAAAGCTGATCTTAATAAGTTTGTGAGGCGTTTTGCTGAACAAAATGGTAATGCCGCATTCAGCTGTAATAGGCATGCAGAGGCGCGGGAAGGTATTTTGAGTGGGGGTGGACTCCGCTGTATAGAAAACTGTAGTTTCCATAGTTTCCCCACAGCAGCAGACGCACATTTATGACGTCTGCTGGCGCATCATAAACACGTCGGATAGTGAAAGTGCAGTCGGATTCTCAAAGCACTGCAGTCTCTTCTCCTAAAACCTTTTGAAATCTCCTATCCACTATCCCTTAACCACGTGACGTTTCACACAGAGGTCAAGGAATAGACGATAAGGATAGACGATAGGAACTGATTTTTGGACTATTCGACAGCAACCTATAACTGAGTTTCCTCCTGAAACAAAGCACAGTGTTCATCATCACTCAGTCTGACCCCTCCCTCACTAAAACATATTTTTACGCATAGTTATATATCACAGGAGGGTTGCTTTAATACAAATGTACTGTAGTTGTTTATACCTTTTCAACTTTTCTTTGAAATATTAAGCTTCATCACTATTTGTCCTACTCTTCCAGTTTAACATTTCACTTTTTTTCACTGTTTTCAACAAAGTCAGTGCATTTGAGCTTTAACAATTTTGATTCAAATCATTTCACTTTTCTGCATTCTTACGCTAAGTTCAGCAGTTTGTAGCTAAAAGCAGCTACAGTCACCATTCAACTATTAAAATATTCAGCTTTTTCTGCATTTTCAGCTAAATTCAGCAACAAATGTGCACAGCTTACAGCATTTGCACGCATTTTCAGCAGGAAATGCATTTTCTAGTTGTATCTTGTGCCTCTACTGTGACATGTTTCACAAAACACGTTACTTACAGATAATAAAATATAGCTGACAGCGTTAAAAGATAACTAGAATGTCAGGAGTCCAATAGAGGCGTTTCAGGCAGGTTTGGCTCTGTTGTGATTGGTCAACCACTTAGAGATGTCCCGCCCCCTAACCTATCACGTACAACTGTGTTGGAGCACTAGCCAATAGAAGTGCAAGTGTTACATAGTGTAAATATTTTACCCAGCCCTCAGACACCTCGCTGTAATCAAAGCGCTCAGACTTCATAGAGAAGAACAGAAGTTTTACCTTCCAGATTAAAAAGGAATCACTGATCGGGACGATTCAATGTGCTAACTCTCAGAGAAAATGTCTTGTTGCTATGGAGATATGTCTTGCCTTTTCCTTTAATTAATAATGAACTTGTATTAATGAATACAAATACCCAATAAAATACAGAATTTTACGAAGATCTTGTTTTACTAGTGTTGTCCGCGGATAGATTTATTGACAAAGATAATGACATTTAATCAGATTACGTTTTCAGACGCTCATATAAAGCTCCATCATTAGCAACATTTATAACGAATAAAACACAGATTTAAGGACACGTAATAAATGTGAAGCTAAGTGGAGTCGGATATTTAGTCTTGTGTTTGACAAACAACAACAATTAGGATGTTAAAAGTGGTAAAAATGTGAAAAATTAAATAAAACAAGTCATAAAGAATTTTAGCAAAGGTCAAGCCTTTCCTTTCTTTGAATGACTTTGAGAGAGTAATACATTGTTTTATATCCACTAAACTGGATTACTGCAACGCTCTGTACATTGGAGTAAGCAAGGCTTCCCTGTCTCGCCTACAGCTGGTCCAGAATGATGCTGCACGCCTCCTTACAAGGACAGGCAGGCGTGAACATATTACGCCTGTACTCGCCTCTTTACATTGGCTACCTGTCAGTTTTAGAATACAATTTAAAATGTTACTGTTTGCATACAAAACCCTAAACGGTTTAGCCCCAACGTACCTGGCAGATCTTTTAAAACCATACACACCCACACGGTCACTGAGGTCGGCTGACAGATTCCTTCTGGTCGTCCCTAAATCAAGGTTAGAGCAGCGAGGAGACAGAGCCTTTGCTGTTTCAGCTCCAAAAGTATGGAACGAATTGCCGCTCCAGGTTAGACTTGCTCCAACTCTGCCTGTTTTTAAATCTCGTTTAAAAACCCACTTCTTTTCCCTTGCATTTACAGGCCTGGTGAAACTTGTGCTTTTACATTTGGGTTTTTATCTTACTAGTGTTTTGTACTGTTTTTACGTCATGTAGGAGAGTTTTTCAGTCTGTGGCTTCTGATCTGGTTTCATTGTCTCGTGTTTTACATTTGTTTCATGTCCTGTCTCTTCTTTATGTATTTATGCTAGTTTTTATACAGTTGTTGATGTACAGGACTTTGTTCAATTATGTTGTTTTTAAATGTGCTATAGAAATAAAGTGGATTGGATTGGATAATGATCAACGACAATTATAGGGAAATAGAAAATAAAACTGATGATATAACAAAAATACTTTATTAATCTGTGTTTGACGACCAATTGGCAAACATGAGGATGTTAAAAAGTGGTAAAATGTTGAAAATAAAACTAATAAAAGTCATAAGAAACAACATTTAAGTGAAAATACAGTGAATTCAAAATTATGATAAAATAAATGATTAAATCTTAATAATAGAAATAGGTAGAATAAAGGAAGTAAAGTAAAAATAACGATGAAATGATGACCAATTATCACATTTAAACAATGATATAGCACCTTTTAGAGCTCCTCTAATACACTTCAAAGGGTTTGACAAGCAATTGATAAAAATGTGAAAATAAAATAGATTAAAACAATAAAAAAAGTAATTCCAAAATACAATGAAATGTAAAATAAAGATGATAGAGTTATAAAGTACATAATAACCAGACCGCAATGATGTATTTTATTTAAAATCAGATTACGTTCAGACCCTCACAGATCCTCAGGCAGAAAGCAGCACGGCCAAAACACTTCATTTAGTCTCTTTGGATCACTTGCTGTCTCCTCTGGGTTCTGGTTCTGGTTCGGGGGTGTAGAACTGGAACGTGACACAAACAGGGACCCCGGTCAGAGCGGTGCTTAGAGGGACCTTTAGGGGGGGGGCTGCCGTGGAGAAAGGGTGAGAAAACTCTGGAGGGGGGAGGTAGAGGCGTCCACATGTGGAAGGACGTTCAGGAGGTCAGCGGAGGGGGGGGGTCTGTGGAGGTCTGAGGGTCCTCTGAGAGGAGAGGAGGGAAGGAGATGAGGAGGGGAGGAAGGGAGTGAAGAAGGAGGTTCAGTTTCTTGGATCACGTTAGGAAGGGGTGTCTCTGTGATGGGGTCCTGTGGGGGGGGGACATAGCGGGAGACGACTCCTCGGAGGAACTCACCTCCATGGACTCTAAGGAATCGGAGGTTTCTTCTTCTCCATTGAGACACATCTGTTGGAGGGTAAAAAGAAAATATTTAAAAGAAGGTTTCAACCACAAATCATCATTTTGGTGTCAATTAAAGAGGACGTATAGTTTTCAGGTTCATATTTATTGCGAATGCACAGGACAAGGATTTTTCCTATATAAAAGCCCCCCCACACACAATACTACCACCACTACTAGTACTGACAGTAAAAAACGACTTACTGTACATTCAACTATCAAATCAATCAGCTATTTCAGGACATTGAGGCTATACATTTACAGTGGAGGAAACAAGTATTTAACCCCCTTCAGATTTTGTAAGTTTACCAACTTATTTTACAACTAAAAGCTCTTTTCAAATGAAGAGCAGGTTGTAACCGAGGCTCTGTGTAGGTCAGAGTCTGAGCGCTTCTCCTCCTCCTTGAATGAGTCAGTAGGCTTGTTTGAGACGAGCTGCGGCTCGCCTCGAAAGTAGACGAGAATAGCCGATCGCAGCCGGGGGAGGTCTCAAAAAGCTCGCCTGAAGTCGGACAGCTCGGAGTCGGCTTCTTCTTCTTCTTCTTCTTCTTCTTCTTCTTCTTCTTCTTCTTCTTCTTCTTCTTCTTCTTCTTCTTCTCTCGGTTTTTTGGCGGATTTCAAACAACTTTAAGGTGCATAGCCTACTGCCACCTCCGGAGTCGGCTTGACTCGGTTTGCATTTATAAATGCACACGGCATCTATTGCACGTCTGTCCGTCCTGGGAGAGGGATCCCTCCTCTGTTGCTCTCCCTGAGGTTTCTCCCATTTCCCCTTTAAACTGTGGGTTTTTCTCTGGAAGTTTTTCCTTGTATGATGTGAAACGTAAGGACAGAGGGTGTCGTATTGTCATACTGATATTCTGTACAAACTGTGAAGTCCACTGAGACAAATGTAACATTTGTGATATTGGGCTATATAAATAAACATTGATTGATTGATTGATAAAGAATGGACAAATGTGTTTAATCGTTAATGTCAGATATGTACTAAGTAAATACATTTGTTCCTGCTCAAGATTAGATTCAACTTTATTGTTATTGCACAGATTACAGGTACTGAGACAACGAAATGCAGTTTAGCTTCTAACCAGGAGTGCATAAAGCAGTAAAGTGAAAAGTAATGTACACAATCTACAGAATAAAATATAGAATGAATTGAATGATGAATAAACAGTGAGGGGTATGAATACACTATATACACAGTAGCCTAGCCTAGTATGAACAGTGTGTTGTATGAATATGCTAATATATATAAAGTATGACAACGGTAAGCAGTGCAAGTATAGTATACAAATATATAGATATTAATTTAATGATGATAAACATTGTGGAACAATGATTAAAAATGTGAATGGAAGTGGCGACGTAAAACTGACACAAAACAACAACACACTTTTGCCGAGCCAATGGAGAGTTTCATCACCAGCACGGGGTAAAACCCACCAATGAGCGCTCAGCTCGAGATACCAGCAAGTCGTTTCCCATCAAGCATTTCGCTTCCGCAGCCCGTGGAGAGAAACTGCGGATGAGAAGAAGATCCACAGCTGCCCTCAGTGTAGGCAGAGCTTCACACTGAGGCCTGTCCTGCTGAAAAACACCATGTTAGCAGCTTTAGTGGAGGAGCTGAAGAAGACTGGACCCCCACCTGCTCCTGCTGATCTCTGCTATGCTGGAGCTGAAGATGTGGCCTGTGATGTCTGCACTGGGAGAAAACTGAGAGCCTGTAAGTCCTGCCTCGTGTGTCTGGCCTCTTATTGTGACAAACACCTCCAGCGTCATTATGAATTGCCTGAAAACACAAGCTGGTGGAGCCCTCCAAGAAGCTCCAGGAGAACATCTGCTCTCGTCACGACGAGGTGATGAAGCTGTTCTGCCGCACTGATCAGCAGTGTATCTCTTATCTCTGCACTATGGACGAACACAAAGGCCACGACACAGTGTCAGCTGCAGCAGAGAGGACTGAGAGGCAGAGAGAGCTGGAGGGAAGTCGACAAAACATCCAGCAGAGAATCCTGGACGGAGAGAAGGAGGTGAAGCTGCTTCAGCAGGAGGTGGAGGCCGTCAATGGCTCTGCTGATAAAGCAGTGGTGGACAGTGAGAAGATGTTCACTGAGCTGATCCGTCTCATGGAGAGAAGAAGCTCTGATGTGAAGCAGCAGGTCAGATCTCAGCAGAAGAGGGAAGTGAGTCTAGTCAGATAGCTTCAGGAGAAGCTGGAGCAGGAGATCTCTGAGCTGAAGAGGAGAGACGCTGAGCTGAAGCTGCTGTCTCACACAGAGGATCACAACCAGTTTCTGCACAGCTACCCCTCACTGTCAGCCCTCAGTGAACCTACACACTCATCCAGCATCAACATCCGTCCTCTGAGCTACTTTGAGGACGTGACGGCGGCCCTGTCAGCAGTCAGAGACAAACTACAGGACGTCCTGAGAGAGGAATGGACAAACGTCTCACTGACTGAAGTGGATGTTTTACTGTCACCAGCAGAGCCCACCACCAGAGCTGGGTTCTTCAAATATTCACAGGAAATCACACTGGATCCAAAACCAGCAAGCACACAGCTGGTATTATCTGAGGGGAGCAGAAAAGCAACATACATGAAACAACATCAGTCTTATTCTAGTCACCCAGACAGATTCATTGATTTTCGTCAGGTCCTGAGTAGAGAGAGTCTGACTGGACGTTGTTACTGGGAGGTGGAGTTGAGAGGGGGAGGAGTTGATGTAGCAGTCACATACAAGAATATCATCAGAGCAGGGGATGAAAGTGTCTTTGGAAACAATGACAAATCTTGGTCCTTAGAGTGTGACCAAAACAGTTATTCATTTTGTTACAACAATATCCACACCCCCGTCTCAGGTCCTCAGTCCTCCAGAGTAGGAGTGTACCTGGATCACAGAGCAGGTATTCTGTCCTTCTACAGCGTCTCTGAAACCATGACTCTCCTCCACAGAGTCCAGACCACATTCACTCAGCCGCTACATGCTGGACTTTGTCTTTATTATAATGATGGAGACACTGCTGAGTTTTGTAAACTCAAATAGCCTGAAGTCATTGGAGGAACTCTTTTACTTCTTAAACTCACCGTGTGTCCATCAGAGCTGATTGTTCATGTCTTCACTGTGCAGAGATCAGCTGTCAATCAAACATTATGGGATGTGCTTCAACATCTTCTCATGAGTTGTTCTGTAAATGTTGGACTTTCTTCCAGCTCCTTCCTGTGTCTGTTTAGCCATGGAGGCTGTCACTGCTCAGGAGGATGCTTGTTCACCTCAACTGATATGTAAACTTTGCTCTAAATATGTGTTGGATATTTATTTTGATTCATGTTGTTGTTTCTCTTGTAATGCATGAGTCTTCAGAGAGAAAGCAGCAGAGCTTCTTTTATTGTACACATTTTATTCTGGCCACTCTCTAAAACAATAGAGACATTTATAATCACATGTATTATTTTGACAGATTAAATGTTATTGTTGCCCAAATTAACTAACAAATGAGTTCCCCAGATGGTTATAACACTTATTTCATCATACAATGTTTATTCAAAATTATATTACTTACTGTCATGATCATAATCAATAAGTACCTCATTTATTATTCTGCTGTAAATAGCTTAGAGTCTTTGCTTGGGAAATAAAATGTTATTGTTTTGCAGACTAATTGTTGTTGTTGTTGTTGTTATCCAAATAGAAATTGGGTACTCTGATGTTTTATAGAACATATCATGATCATAATCAATAAGGAAATCATGTATGATTCTGTTTGAAATAGCTGAGATTAAAGACATTCATGGTGTGGATAAAGTGAAACTGATCATGAAATCATTGAACAGACTTTACTGATGGGATGTGTGATCAACTTAAATGTTTGGATCATTATTAACGGTTTGTCTTTAAAACAAAAACAGGATGTTCTTCTTGTATTATGTCCAAGGTGCCATACGAAGCTGATGGAGAACATGTGGAAGTGATCTGAGACTAATGAAGCTCAGCGCAAGTTCAACCAGGAAGACCTTCTTTACTCATTAATTTACTATTTCCATGTTACTACTCTCTCCTCTCAATACGTGTATATATCTTACCGGGGGGCATGCTCCCCCGGTAAGATATATTTTTAGAGTTAAATGTATCAATCTGGTGCACTTTGAGGGGAAAATAAAGAGACTAGATCTATGGAAACACCCATATGAAACAGAACTGTATACATTTAAATAATCATAAAATCATAAGAACATGGCCATAACCAATAACATACCATTTCCAATATTAAAAAACATTGAAACTTGTTTATTTATTTATTTTCGGTTCATTTAAAGTTGCGAGTGTGTCTGGGCTCCTGAACTAGCCTCACCTGTCTCCCTCCTCTCCCCCCTGCTCCTCTTTGAGGCAGCAGCAAAGACTTTAAAAGTATATCTTGTAGTGGTTGACATAATTCACTCATGGAACTACGGGTTGGGGGTATTGTTCCGCACGGACATATTTGTTGACTTCTTGTTCCCGGCGTTTTACCCGCGTTCACACCGGTCTAAGTCCCTGAGGAAGGATTAGGCAAATGAAGCCGCTGACGTCACTTCTTCTTCTTCTGCTTTGGGTTTACTGGCAGGCCGCAAACAACTTCACGCCATATACTGCCACCCGAAGTTCTTGGCCGGAAGTCCCCGGAGTTGGGGTCGATGGTTGTGAACCAATCGCCTGGGATTCCCAGCAGCTTCTACTGAAGCCTTCCAAGTAAATCGCCAGAATGCCGACACCTCCTCATCACTCCACCGCTCCCATGTTTTTTTTTGTGTTGCCATAAGTTAGTCTCTCTCCGTTGGTGCGCGGGGCTAATGTTAATGCTAATAATGCTAATGCCAGCAAATACAATGGCGGCTTCACAAAACTTTTCCGAGTTTTACGGGGCGTGGTTTGCAATTCGCCCAGCCAATCAGAAATGGGAACCTTTTTCTCCCCAGGAAAGTACCACCTCTCTAGCAGGGACGGGAAAGGGGAGAAAAGGTTCCCGAAAAAAAAGATATCTCGCAACATCTCAGGAACTATCGGAACTATTTCTGGGAAAAGTACTCCGGTGTGAAAGCGCCTATAGTCATTTGTTCTGGGAATGTCATTTTCGAGCCTGAGACCTGAAAAACAGGCTTGGGGCTTAACATGTTTTTAACCAAATATCTTGCAGAGGGGCTCCTTATTTTCATTTAAAGTAACAGATGCAGAATCAGCACTTTTGAAAAAGGCCTGAAACAGAGGGGTTTATGGGATGCTACAATGCATGATCTGTTTGGTATTTGGAGCCAAACACTTCAGAGATATGTTTTGTATATATCTGAGACGTATAATATATTGATGAAAAACAGTATAATAGGGGACCTTTAAAGGGCTTTTCAGGTTATTACCCGTCCCCATGTGTGTTATGAAGGTTTTTATGCATGTAAACGGTCTGCAGAGTCAAAAACCCTCAAAGTACACCCTGTAGGGAGTACAACTCTAACACAGAAAAGACCTGTCTATGCTGCCCCAAAACGCCAGCACCTCACACACCAGGATCCCTTGGCTAACTAACAGGGAGTCCCCATTGACTTGCATAGAGCTCCCTGAACGCTGGTAATAGACGAGTTGGGATCGCGGAGAAATGCTCTCCGCAGACCCATGCTCACAGCGTTATAAACCTTTTTCTTACTCAATATCATGCCACACCTATTGTTTTTACTTCGGATGTGAGTGTTTGTGTGTGCTCAGGATGAGTTTCGCTGTGTCTCGCTGTATCGCCGACCCGGAAACCTGTCCGTTCCTCGCAGCAGCTCACAGCAGCAGCGAACCTTGCAACGTCCCGACCAATCAGAGCACAGTGGGCTCACAGGGAGGGGGGGGGGCAGGAGCTCCAACAAGCCGTTTAGGACAGAGAGTGAATACACATACTATACAGAGATGCTGTATGAGAAACCAATGTGATTTTGGAAAATTGCGCAATTTAAATCTATTCTAGTAGACCTCAACAATGGAAATATGATCAGTAGAAATGGCCATGACATGGGACCTTTAAAATCAATACAAATTAAACTCTTCAAGCTATAACTGGGTATTTTGGGTATGTGCAGTTGGAGCCCTCTTCTTCAAATCTTTAGGAAAGCTCCACACAGCTTTGACCTTATCAGGAGAGTAATTAGCCCTAAATTAGGGCCCCTAACTGAAAATAGACGAGCGAGAGCACCGGGGGTGGACAGGTTATTGACAACTTTTACAGGGAGAGGAGACAGTTCCCAGATTAAAGATAAATCTGTCATCTAACAATAATACCTGTCAATCAATGTTACAGTCCCTTCAGACAGCATGCTGTATCTTCATTTGTTGTGTCGTGTAACCTTCACACTAATTTAATATGAAGCATATTTCCACATCCTCATAGTGTTTCATCTCTCTACATTTGTTTTAACTTAACTTAGTTTCATGAACAGCCTGAACCCCATCACCACACCCCTTTAACTGGAATCTGCAGATTAAAATTCTTAATTAAACTATGGCTAATTCACACAGCATGTTAATTTTAAACAGATGAACAACCGTATTCCTCAAACCCATTCATGGCTATTCACTTCCTGTCCACCAGATGCCCTCTGACTTTTTCTCCTGTCCCATCAGGTCCAGTCACATGACCTGACCTTCCTTACCCACCTGCTCACATGCTCTCCTGCTGAACATTTAACTGGCTCGTTTCCATGAAATCCCTTTCAGATTTATTCCAAGTTACCGTTTGCTTCTACCACATTTGTGTTGACATTAACATCTACCTGATCTTTTGGAATTTGGATTTCATGCCTTGCCATTTCGATTTGTTTGGACTACCTTCTCTGTTTTGAATCATGCATGCCTCATGATTCCTGTACAGGTAAGGTAAGCTTATATATGCCTTCACTTTAGCAGATGTCAACAAAGGGCTAGCTCAGCAGCAACTTGAGTGAATGAAGGCTGGTGCGATTTTTCAATGTATTTAAATGTCATTGATCATTGTTATTTACATATAGTCTTTTATTGAGGCAAAGTTTGTTTGGATGTCGATATATACATGTTTAACAGTTAAAGCATGTTCTACAAGTGACCCTTTTTTGTCTGAGTGGCCCTTTTCCACTTGTATTTCGTTTTTTACGTTCAAATATGTTCCAAAAACTGAACTTGCTGGAGTTGGGAAGTCTTGTTTGTGTTGCTTAAGTATAGTTCACCGTATTGACAGTTTGTTGTGTGGTGACTTGAAGCTTCTGTGTTACTGTTCAGCATCCTTCAGAGGTTTGTAATCTTATTGGATAATTGACAAATATCCAGTCGTCTTGTAGTGCATATTGCCCTCTGCTGAAATATATTAGTGGAATGAAAAGCAGATTTTTCATCTAAGTTGGCTAGTGTTCTTGTCGTTTTCCCCAGTAGAAATTAAGAGGAGATAATCATAAAAAGAGTGAACTGCCAGGATTCAATGTTAATCAATGATGCATCTCTTTAAGGGGATGACATGTGAGTTTCACAGGAGAAATGACAAAAGAGAAGGTCTGTGTGATCTGGTTGTCCTTCAGCATTTGTGCCAAGCGTGGCTTTTCATTTGCCTTGTGCATTTTTGATAAGAGTGTGCATTGGCCAACATGCAGAGTTGCCTCTGTGCTGGACTCTATTTGTGCCCTCTTGTGTGTATAAATGTGTGCTTTTGTGCCTGTTTGCCTGTGCCTCTTTGTGGCATTGGCAAACTGTTTTCATTGGTATTTTATGTGTGTGTGTTAGTGTCACTTTTTCCATGTGCAGTGTGTGCATGTGTGGGTGAAGCTGAACAAATAAAGCTATTTTCCTCTTTGATTGTGTTCAGTGTCAAGCACTCAGTCTGTAATTAGCACACAGACAGCCATCTGTCCAAACAACCAGCTCAAAACAACTCCTGTCCTGCTCACTTTCACTGCTATCACAGCATCCATCCGCCGATAACTCTCTCTTATTTGCTTGCTTTTCCCCCCATCTGCCTGTCTGCCTCTGTCTCTATCGTTATGCCCTCTATCTCACTCGTCCCTCTACCTTTTGAGTGTTTGCTTACTTTCTACCTCAATCTGTCAGTCTTTTTCTCTTGTCTTATTTTCCATCTTTCTCTGTGTTGATCCAAAAAGTCGAAAGCAACTTTAACTAAAGCATTGAACCAAAAGTTAGTAGCTCAACCTTTTCTCTCTTGTGATAGTTCAGTGTGCTACAAACTCTCAATACTGGCCAAACTGAGAGTTGTTAGTTTGTGGCATTTCTTGCTCAGATGATGACAGTAAACATGTAAAATAAGATGACTATAATAATCTCAGAAGTCCTGGGCATTTCTTTGTTTTTGTCAGCCCTCTACATCTCAAGATTCATCAATCGTTCACAATTTTGCACCATTTTCCAAACATTTTACAGTATCAATTGCTACAGTCGTGGATAGGATATAAGCAAAGGCATAGGCATGCATTTTGAATAAAAGGAGCTATCAACTTTCAACTTTTGCCATTCATTCTGTAGGGAAATGTTGCCTGCAGAGTTACTTCTGCTCTTACAGTTGAAAGGTTCCCCACAATCCCATCTTCCTGCTGTGTCTCAGTTACATCAAATAGACTGTGTTAACCCCTTAAGGAACAGCACAGCCTAAAATCATAAAAACATATTTTTCCTCATCTCTTCAGTGCTATTTATCAGGCTAGATTGTATTAGTGGGAGACATTTTTCTCTAAAATAATGGAATTACATGCACTCGGCTTGAGGTGCAGACATTTGAGAAATTCTACTCTATTGTCTCTTTCAAAAAATCATGTCCCAGTTATTGAAGAAAATCAACAGACCTTATTGTGAGTAGTTTCTTGTAGGAAAAGTCTGGAAAAGGGGTTGCAATAACTTCATTTCTCATATTAAACAGTTTACTCTTTTGAGTTTTTCAAGGGGTTTGTTAGTTAATTCCTGCTTATTTGTGTTAAGTGTATTTGTTCCTTTTTTAAGTGGGTCTGTGACGCCCTTTGACACAATTAAAGACTGTAACAAATACCAACAAGTATTCACATGTACAAAATCAGGTGGAGAAGATCAGCAACACTCACTCTAAGTAACTCAGAATAGATTTTAAAGAGTATTTTGGTTTTGAAATTATGCTTTTAAAGGGCACTTTAAGTGGATTTATCTCAAACTAGTAATTCAAAACTTAAATAATAGGAGCTGGAATTTGGAAGTAGAAAGTAATTTCGGCGCAATCTCCCTTACCATCCTACTCTAATGAATTCAAATAAAACCTTTTTTCTAAGTTTGCTCAACAAGTCTTTTTCATTTTTGCTCGGGCTTCTCAATTATATGCTACATTCTCATTCTGTGATTGCTGTAGCAATTTAATATCTAATCTGAGTGTGGCAGTGAGTCATTGTACACCATTGTTGAGACAAGTACAACTTAAGTATGTAAAATGTGACTTGAATCTCTGCAAATGGAAATCACAAAAATATCTGTGAGAGAAGAATTGTGCTTCTGCTGCTTCTAATTGCAGACCTTGGTCACACAAACACAGAGACTCGCACACTCTCACATTCACTCATTCACTGGGGTAATGATCCAATATGACAACATCCTTAATTCAGGGTGTTAGGGCCAAATTGTCTTAGCTGTGAGTGTGCGTGTTAGTGTGCTCCTGTGGGGGACAATCACAGCGAAATGAGTGTAATTAAGTTGCCAGTCGCGGCGGGCTTCTGTCGAAAATTAATATTTACCAGCAGTGTATGTGTGTTTGTGTCTAGTGTGTGTGTGTGTGTGTGTGTGTGTGTGTGTGTGTGTGTGTGTGTGTGTGTGTGTATTAAAATTGATATTAGCATCTTACTGATGAGTCACCTCCCACCCCCTTTCAGGTGGCAAACAGTGAGGCCCCCTGGGTAATCTGCCCAGCAAATTGGATGTTTGTTTGAATCGCTTTCCAGCTCAGGACGGTGTGTGTGTGTGTGTGTGTGTGTGTGTGTGTGTGTGTGTGTGTGTGTGTGTGTGTGTGTGTGTGTGTGTGTGTGTGTGTGTGTGTGTGTGTGTGTGTGTGTGTGTGTGTGTGTGTGTGTGTGTGTGTGTGTGTGTGTCTGTGTGTCTGTCTGTCTTAGAAAGCTATCCAGCTGAATGTGTACATCTGTGATATGTTATAATGTGGAAAATGTCGCTCAGACTCATTCTCCCATTATGTCCCTCAGTCCCCTTTCAAATGTGCTGTTCGATTAAGTTTTTATAACAAAGCCTTAGTCATTTAGGGAGGCGTGTGGTGCAGTGGGTTGTGCGTTGGTGTTCGGATCAGGGGGGCACAGGTTCAAACCCCACTGCAGTCAACATGTCGTTGTGTCCCTGGGCAAGACACTTCACCCCAAATTGCTCCTGTGGGGATTGCTCATAGTATTGAGTATGTAAGTCGCTTTGGATAAAAGCGTCTAACAAGTAACATGTAATGTAATTTACACTCGTTATTACAATTATTTTTTTTGTATCCGACAGAAACCATATATTCCCTTCGTTTGTCTTTTATTTATCAAACAAGAAAACAAAACTATCAACTTGACTGAATAAAGCCTCAAATCTTCAGTATCCTTACAATGACAGACTTCAAGTCTTTACTATACCATTTTTGGTCTAGAAAAAAACTTATATTCCTTAGCTAATTTAGACAAACTGTGAACATCAAGATAACAGTTAAGCGGTCACGTGACTCACTACCTCCAAACTCCCAACGCTCATTAACAAGGATTATGAGCTGATGCTGTAGATATAAAATGAAGCATGATTCTGCATTGCTTGTCTTATTTTTGCCAGTTGAAAAATCATTAGCAAACACCTTTAGCAACTAAGCAAGTGTGTGAAGTCTGGGTTCAGCAACATAAAGGAACAGTTCACGTTGAGGTCTAAGTGATGGAGAAAACTGTCATTCATCTATTGTGTAACCTATTTAAAATGACACACATTTCCGCAGTAAATGCGCCCATGGTTTTGACAGACACTAACTTGTGAATAAAGCAGTAGACAGTAGCTAACTTGGACATCAGAGGCTCTTTCAAATATTGAGACATATTGAAGTGCAGTCAGCTTCAAAACTAAACAAATTGAGTAAATTGATTGAATGCTTTTGCATAGAAATTATCTGAAATCATTCACTTATCATTGTAATGTTGTATTATAGGTTTTGTGTTTACCATGTTTCTTATCGTTCTTACCATACTGTAACCAAAATACTGTGGATTTGAGAACACAACTCGTCGCTGCTGACCTGAATTGTGTTTTGTTGAAGGCAGAGAGCAGACAAAATTGAAAATACTAAAAAAAGATTGAATATTTATTGACGCAAGTCCTACTTGTTGAGTCACACAATTGCAGAATTAAAAAGCAGACACCGTCAATCAAGTATGACATGTTTTGTATATTTAAAGATGAGGGAGGTAATAGAAAGAAGACTAATTTTGTAGTGGAGGGTGGTGTTCGGAGGTTTTCCAACAAATAAACAAGATTCAAGAAGGATACACATTGGGAATATCTCTTTATATCCCTCCCTCTGTCAGTGTCAGCATGTCTGCGTTGCTTATGTTTGCACATAAAGCACATGTAAGAAATGGAGAGGGAGAATGTGTTTGTGTGAAGTGATGGGGGGAAGAATGCTTGGGTAATCATCCGGTACTTCTTCTGCCGTCTGCTGTGAAACTCTTCTCTTTTTTTGAGGGTTCACATGTATGCTCGCACATGCATATATAACCACACAGTTGGACAGATAAAGAAGTAAAGACACAGATTGAAATCAGATACCCACAAGACTCATGGTGAATATCAACATCTGCTGACAGCAGGGCCCGTGAGCATTCACTAAGACTTAGACTGAGATTTCTTTAAAACAATATCATGAATCTGAAAGGATTGTTCATTGAAGTGTTTAAAAGCTTCTCATAGTGATGTGCTGCTCTGCCCCTCTATGGTGCCGTCAAAATGTGACAACACAAATGGATAAAGATAGCATGGTGCATGGGAACTGCACTGGTTTGAGACCTCCATGTAAAAGGTCAATGCTTTGGTTCCCAATCAATTAGTGTGATGAGATGCATAAGTTCATGAAAGTTGCCTCTACCTTGTGTTTTTTTTACCATTTAATCTAAAGTTCTTGTTGAGCCAGGTTTTGCCAGAGGAAATTACTTGTGTGGCGAGGGGTAGGAATGCTCCAATCGCCAATTTTGGGGCTGATCGCCGGAATCAGTATCGGCCGATACCGATCGCCAATCCGATCGAGTGGGTGGGGGCTATGGGGATCTTCCATTTAAAGTGATGTTTACAACTCAGTTAATGGGGCTCATTCACTGGCGCTTCCACAAACAACAACCAACATAATTATTTCATTCAAATGAAGTACATTATTCAAGTTTACATTCACTTTGGATAATAACACGGGAGAAATGAGCGGAAGCGCTCTCTTTTCCTCTCTCCCTCTCTCTCTCCCTCTCTCTCTCTCTCCTGACAGCCTGTCAGTATCCGTCTCCTGCAGCTCACTGATCCAGTAATGAGTGACCCGACACCGACAGTGAAGAATAAATATATTCATAACTAGTTTAGCTTGTTCCAGAGGTAGATAAAATAGCTAAGTGTGTTAGGTCTAACTCTGAGTGTGTGTTTTGCTCCGCTCAGCGGTCCGTCACAGCGGGTGGAGCTGCAGGATTTCTGCTTCACACACACGTTGCATACCGCTATTTTATTGTCATTTTCGTACACCTTAAAATACTGCCAGACTAGTGAAGCCATTTTGGCGAGCTTGTTTTGCCGCGCACAGAGAAAAGTGTCATGTATTTTACGTCATCATTTTACGTCATGCGATCTGCTCTCGCGATCGGCATTTTTAGAGAGCACCGATCGATCGGCAGAGAGTGAGTATCGGCCGATATCGATCGGCGGCCGATCTATCGGAGCATTCCTAGCGAGGGGCATCTGGAAGAGAATACGTCTCTTCCCATTGACTTGAAAGGGGAACACAATTGGGTTTGACCACAGCTTTATGAATTTTTTCTCACAGGAATTGAGCCGCATTAGAGTTTGCGTTGAAACAATGCACAACCACCTCTGAACTGAAGTATGATTACTGTGTTCACACCAGGGGTTTAAACTCACCAAAGCTTGATTAAAACGGACAATGTGTTGGCTAGTGAAAGCGCCCTGTGAATCTTGCCAACAAAACATTGGACTGTTACGCAGTAGCTTGCTGTTTTCTGCTGTCACAAACATCATAGATTGTTGGTGTTTTTGGACCATTTGTTGAAGCATGCCCAGCATGCATATAGCAGAGGTCTGATCAGCAAGAGTAAATGAAAAAACTGACGATTGGCACAGTCTTTTAAAATGAATGGGCGGAGTACATTTTGAAGTGGTTCTGATATTGAAATTTCAAACTGAACACCTGTCTCTAGTTGTACTAAGTTGTGTATGTGGGCTGACACACTTGCAAAAACACGTTGTAAAATCTGGCACAGATTGTTAATTACCATTGATAAGTTGGTTAAAAGGCAAATGTGAGAAATTACAAGGTCCATGAACTACACATTGTACAGCCAAACAGGCAAATACATGGTTTTCCATCCATGATTTGAGCTTTATTAACAAACATTATGATAGGAATTTGTGTAATTAGCATTTTGCGTATCCCTTTAATCAATTCTAAATAACTCAAAGCATATAGATATTGACCACTGCAATCATCTCTCCTCTGGATGATTTTCTACCCCGTCACTGTGAGAAACCAGAGGTGTTCTGATTCAAAGCTCTGCTCCTGCCCCACAGTGGTGGGTTGAACTCCCCACTGGCGTCGGGACAGCAGAGTCACTGCATCTTCTGCCAGAGGCTAACAATTCGCTGTACTACTGTAGTGCTAAACATACAGTAAGGAATTTGTTAAGGAAGGATGCACTATTTTAAAGCATTTATCTTGTCTTTTTACAAAGTTTGCAGTCTAAACTGCCTTGGACAAATGTTTATGTAAAGCAGAAAATATAGACCCATGGCTCAAAAGACACTGAAGTTAAACAAGTCATTTTGACTTGATTACCTATAGTTGCTGTCTAATGCAGCATTCTGCTGCACAGTATAATAAGACTTGATTCACTCTACTTTGATAAAAAATATTGAGTCTAATCAGTTTAAATGTGAGTTCTTTGGCGGACTTTTGTGTTCATTTTGAAAATAAGATAATACAAAAAATAGGTAGACTGTTACTTTAAGACTAGTAATCCACATACAAATACTGAACAACCTTGGGAAATAACCAATGTTTTTATAAAGCACATTTGTTCATGCTGTCTGTTTCTTTTTCAGATTTGGCATCCTTTGAAATCCCTAGCTTAAAATGCATAGCGCTTTGTGTGAGTGTGAGTTTTGTGTGTGAGATTTGTTTTGGGGACTTTTGCTTGCCACTGAGTAATTTCCAGACCTTGGTTCACAAACCTCGATCAGTTCACATATAACTTGGACATGTATGTATAGAAACTAAATCCTTCCAAATCTCACTCTGACTCTGTTCTTCTGTCTCCCTCCTCTCATCTCCTCCCTTCTTTCCTCCCTAACCTCCTCTCTTTCCCACTTCTTCAATTTGTTCTTCTCTTTTGCATCCTTCTCCATTGTGTCCTGATCTTCTACACCCTCTCCTTCTTTCCTTTCCCAATGCTCTCCCCTGTCTTTCTCTTTTCCTGAGTTCCCCCGTTCCTCCCCCCCTCCCTCCCTCTCACACAGTAATTGATGGCGCCCGTAGATGTTATTTCATCCAAAGGGCCCTGTAAACAAAATTATCTCTGACAGAACCAATATGGAAATCCCAGGCAGTGAGGCTACGAGTTATGGACGCAACATGGTATGTGTGTGTGTGTGTGCATGAAATAGGAGTGCTTTTGTGCATATGTGTGTTCATGTGTGTGTTTGCCATTGAGACGGAGAGGTGGTTCTCAGTTCTGCGTAATAAACTCCAGTGCAGCTAGTCATTAAGTGAAATGCTTGTGTGTGTGTGGTGGGGAGAGGTCAAGGCCAAATTGGCATCAAATGGTCTAAATTAGCCCCACTTGTCTCCATTGATTTACGGTGGTCGAGTAAATTGCATCTGTAGTGGGAGAGAAGTGGGGAGGGGCTCGCTCGAGGTTTCCCTGTAATTGATCTCAAGCCGCTGTTGGTGTGTTGGTGGTGACAGAAGCTGTAAAGGAGAGACAAGTGGACCACGCTGTCATCGTGTCTGCAACACTTAAATCAAACATTTCTCTACAAATGGCTGCAGGTTACATGTGAAGCACAGAGGGGAGTCAGGGGACCTCCATGCCATTCAAGCAAATATTAGTCTTTGATTACCGTCAGAGAAAAAGCTAGCTTTGAGATAAAAGATCCTTTTATATATTTTGGTTATTCAGCGCACAACGACAAGGCAGTTTCAGATGGAAACTGCTTTTTTCCTAAACCATTTTTTTTCGAATTTCCTTGTACTTCGAGATCAAAGACTATAACTGGCAGCAACACTGCATACATGAAGATGTAGCGATATCCAGAGGGTTGGAAGTAAGTCTGGAACCAACGTTTTTTTGGCCAGATTCTCTTGGTGTTTGCAAAATCTAAATGGGTAAAATCGTAATTTAATTCTCCTTTCCATCCACAATAACTGCTGAGGTGAGCTAATTAATTCAGTGCACTCCAATTTGCCCAGTAGCCATTTTTTTCACTGGACACTCATGTGTCTAACCTTATGAATGTAAAGCAGGGCATGTCGGATGAACACATTTTCTCTATTCTAAAAAGGCACAATGGTGATTCAACTTTTTACTCAACCTGTGGGAAAGCTCTCCATTCGCCAAAAATGCACAAAACAAATGCCAAAATCAATACAAGAAGATAATTCACAGATACATGTTTACATTTTTTTTTGTGAACCTTTGAGTGTTTTATAGATCACAATAGCAACAATGGTGAATAACTGTAAACCAATTTAAGGAATGGATTGGTTTGAAGGGGAACTTACTAAAAAGAAAGGAGCGGTGGTGTACTCAAGTTGAGGGGGGATGAGGGGGGATGGCATCCCCCCTGAAATAAAAACGGTCAAATCATCCCCCTTCTAAAACTGCCATCCCCCCTTTCCATCCCTTATGTCATTTTATCAATGAACGTGGCACTGGTATTACTGCTATTTCAACATTAATTTTGCGCATATTGAGTAAAATACTGTGGGCGAGGGAGCACGCACGCACACATGCAATGACATTTTTACCAAGTCACTGACGCTATGCTATGCGAGTGCCCTAGAGGGCGCTAGAGCGCCGTGATGCGCCTGTTTGATTGATGCTAGAAGCTGCATAGCAGCACTAGCACAGGTAACGGTCATCACAATGGCAAAGCGACCAGGAGGACAATGCGATCTGAGGGACTAATGCTAGCTAGCTAGCTAAAAGATGAGGACTTGAACTTCATTAGCTAACTAGGCTAGCATTAACGTCAGCAAATCATGTTAAAAAGAGGAAGAGAACCATAGTCAAGAGAGTGCAATCAGAGCACACAGGCATTTGCATGAACATTAGTAATATGTGCTGAACTTTACAGTCTCTCAAAATCTGGTGACTGCTTTGGGCGTAAATCTAACGTAATAATAATCTACATTTGGCCACTGCTGTCTTCTCCATAGATGATGCCCAGTAGTACCAAGATGGTGCTGGCATGACAAGGGGATCTGGAGGGGATTCAGAAGCTAACAGAATTGAAGGTTTGATAACTATTAATTTCAAGATAATTGAAACGCACTCTCCAAGAATTTGGAGTTTCAGGCTCTGCACTTTCCCTCCTCACCTCATACCTCAAAGACCGTACCTACAGGGTAACTTGGAGAGGGTCCGAGTCCGACCCTTGTCAATTAACTACAGGGGTCCCTCAGGGCTCTGTTCTTGGTCCCCTCCTCTTCTCCTTGTACATAAACTCGCTCGGATCTGTCATTAGCCCGCATGGTTTTTCATACCACTGCTACGCTGACGACACCCAATTAATTCTGTCCTTTCCCCGCTCAGAGACCCAGGTCGTCGCACGCATCTCTGCTTGTCTAGCTGACATCTCTCAGTGTATGTCTGCTCACCACCTCAAGCTCAACCTTGACAAGACTGAACTGATTTTCCTTCCGGGAAAAGATTGTCCCACTCTTGACCTAACAATCAACATCGGCACCTCTATTGTGTCCCCGACTCAGACTGCAAGGAATCTGGGTGTGACCCTAGATAACAAACTGTCCTTCACTGCAAACATCGCTGCTACAACCCGCTGCTGCAGATACACTCTTTACAACATCAGAAGGATACGTCCCCTCCTGACCCAGAAAGCGACGCAACTTCTGGCCCAGGCTCTCGTCATCTCACACCTAGACTACTGCAACTCCCTCCTGGCTGGTCTACCTGCATGTGCCATCCGACCTCTGCAGCTCATCCAGAATGCAGCGGCTCGTCTGGTCTTCAACCTTCCAAAATGTTCCCACACCACGCCGCTCCTCCGCTCACTTCACTGCCTTCCAGTAACTGCTAGGATCCACTTCAAGACAATGGTACTTGCGTACCATGCTGCGAATGGATCTGGCCCTTCCTACATCCAGGACATGGTTAAACTTTACACCCCAGCACGTGCACTCCGCTCTGCATCGGCCAAACGGCTCGCTGCACCAGCACTGCGAGGGGGACCCAAGTTCCCATCAGCAAAAACACGTCGGTTTGCTATCCTGGCTCCAAAATGGTGGAATGAGCTCTCCATTGAAATTAGGCCAGCAGATAGCCTACACATCTTCTGGCGCAGACTGAAAACTCATCTCTTTCGACTCCACTTCGAGCGATAGAATTACTAACAAAGAATTGCTAACAAAGCACTTATATAGTAATAAAGGACTGGCTTATCTAAAGCCAGTTGAGTAGCACTTGAAATGTTGTGGCTCTATGAAACCTGATGTACTTATATGATTCTGTTTTCTTCAAGTTTGTACCTTCTTGGTCGAATGCACTAATAAGTGCATTCGCTAAGTCGCTTTGGATAAAAGCGTCAGCTAAATGCAATGTAATGTAATGTAATGTAATAATGAACTCTTTCCCAGCCAGTGCATTTTTGGGCATTTATATTAATCTCTGGAGACTCACAGAATATGTTGTTATATGAATATTTAAATAGTGATATTAAAAGGAAGGTGAGAAACTCCTTTTTCAGCCCCAAAACTGTTATTAGCCTATTATATCCAAACTTGAATGTTGGGCATTTTAATGAAAATAATAATAGTAGTTTTCTTATAAATCAACTAGAAGAGTAATGTCACGTGCTTGCGTGACAAGTCTGCTCAGTCATTCTAACAAAACCATAATGACCTTGTTTTCCTCACATAGAGGACAACCATGGCCAGGAAGCAGGACATGACACAGCAGGAGAGCGAAGAGCTGGAGGAGGAACAGGTTTGATAATTCTTAATTCTACATGTTGGGTTAAGACACTGTTATTTTTCAATTGGCCTAATACAGCTCATTATGTCAGTGGACAAGAGGCAAATTAGTTTTATTTTCGTTTTTGTAGTGGAAAGAAGAAGAGAGGAGGAAGCAGCAGCAGGGCAAGATAGTGCAGAAAAAACAAGCATCCCAGATTCTGACGGCCCAAGTTACCAGGGAGAGAGCAATAATGATCAAGATATCCCTGAATGCTGGACATCTAACATGTTTAGAGAGAAAACTGAGCAATACCCATGGCTAATATGCCAAAACAAAAAACTTGGTTGTCTAACCTGCCAGAAGATAAAAGCAGTTGGGCCAAATGCTGGTGGGAGCCAGGTGCATATTGCTGATGAGTGGTCTAAAGTTAAAGTGACAGCCTATGGTGCAACCAGAGCAGCACAGCTGCAGTCTCTTCGGAAGAAGATACACAAGCATAGAATGTCAGACTATCATCAAGCAGCTGAGAAAACCATGGAACGGAAAAAGAAAAAAGAATGGAAACGTTGACACCAGATATGCAGAGGGATCACTTCTTAACTACTGATTTCGCACAGTTTACAAGATTGTGAAAAATTGAGACCAAAAAGCATGATTATGAAAATCTTTGGAAACTTCTATTAGATGGGGAGAGTGGAGTAGGCAGCCATTGACAAAATTGGTCCTATTTTGTATTATCTGTATAATCTTTTAATATATTTTCATATTTTGTAAACAATTTCAATTTGCACTTAATGCCCTGTTAAAAAAAGTAGCATTGGGAATGTTAACATAAAATATTTGTATTTGAACTGCAATAAAATGATGACGGATCAATATTTTTCTAATTTTTTTCCTCAATTTTTTCATGAAGTGTTTAATTTACATAATGATTTAATTAATCACGATACAAAATTAACCCTTTAGATACCAGTTTTGATCGTATACCAGTAACTGCTTTTTTGAAAAAATACACTATAATTCAATATTCTAAAAACAAATTTTACTTTATTATTAGTATGATCAGCTGATCCATCTGAATAATAAATGAGAAGATTGATTTTGGTGCATTTTTACTTTTTGTATAATGTCAGATTGAACAAAAAGGTACGTTGGGACTGTTAACCTACAAAATTTGTACCATAAGGCACTTTCACACCAAGTACTTTGCCGTACTTAGTTCATCAGAACTCTTTAGTTCTGATGAACTAAAGAGCAGATCGCGTTCACACCAGAATAAGTCCCTGAGGGAGGATTAGGCAAATTAAGCCGCTGACGTTACTTCTTCTTCTTCTGCTTTGGGTTTACTGGCAGGCCGCAAACAACTTCACGGCATTCACTGCCAACCGAAGTCCCCGGCCGGAAGTCCCCGGAGTTGGGGACTGGCTTCTGAAGCCTTCCGAGTAAATTGCCAGAAACGCCGACACCTCCTCATCTCCACCGCTCCCATGTTTTCTTTTGTGTTGCCATAAGTTAGTCTCTCTTCGTTTGTGCGCTGGGCTAATGTTAATGCTAATAATGCTAATGCGAGGATAATAAAATGGCGGCTTCACAAAACTTTTTGGGAGTTTTACGAGGCGTGGTTTGCAATCCGCCCAGCCAATCAAAAATGGGAACCTTTTTCTCCCATGAAAGTACCTGCTCTCTAGCAGGGACGGGAAAGAGGGTGAAAAGGTTCTCATGAACTAAGTTCTCGTTCCGGATTTTTTTGGTGTGAACGCACATTTTCGGAACTATATCGGAACTATACTGGGAAAAGTACTCCGGTGTGAAAGCGCCTATAGACTTCCATTATAACCACATTTGTTGATCCCCTCCCCCCCTTTAAATGAAAGTGAAAACATTTTTTTGCACTAATTGTCCTCTGCATTTGACCCTAAATGTAAGTGGTGCCATGGCAGCCCGGGGACCGACTCCAATTCTGAGGTGCCTTGGTCAAGAGCAATGACAGGAGTATCTGAACATCCATAACATGCATGTTGTTTTAGGAGTATAATAATTATCTTTATGCTGGTTGGTCTCCCACCCTCTGCGCGTTATCAGCACAAATGATGTCCCCATATGATAAAATCCACCATCCCCCCTGATTTCTTTTTACAACTTGAGTACTAAACTTGTTATACAAGTCATTCCTATCCAGACTTCCCCTTAAAGCCTAAAGAAACAAGTTAGATGACCTTTACTGGCTGAGAGAAAGGTACAAGAGGAAAAGGAGTTGAGGACCTCCCTAATGTGTTTAATATGTAAACATGTTAATGCATTGTGCATGATCATTTGTGCTTGCATGTGTGTGTGTTTTTTTGTTTGTTTTTTTTACAGCTGTCTGTATCATTCTGCGATATCTTTAGATGTGATTTTTTTTGGTGTGGGTATGTGCGTGCAGACAAATTGAACAAGTGCAGTACGTAATGGGACCCAGTTATTAATTCCCTTACACATACACACATTCATGACACACACACACACACACACACACACACACACACACACACACACACACACACACACACACACACGTCTGATTTACCGTGCCTGACAGTGGTCTTGCTGTACAGCAACAGACACTGCTTGGTGCAGGAAGGCGGCTTACGTCACTGAATAATTGCACTATGACAACACATGCCATGGCAACACATACAGTATAGACACAAGTACATGCGCACACAAAGATGCAACCGTGCAATATGTTTTACATGGAATCACAAGCAGTCCCCCCCCAAAAAAATCAAACATTCTCATTCATTGGCTTGACATACTATACACTATGATTTATAATCAGCA